>NW_026652242.1:1645000-1945000 GCF_030265055.1 Doryrhamphus excisus
TTAGCCCTTAGCCCTAACCCTAGCCCTTAGCCATAGCCCTTAGCCCTAACCCTTAGCCCTAGCCTGACGTAACCCTAAAGCTAACCCTGTAGCCCTAACCCTAGCCCTAGCCTTAAACCTAACCCTCTAGCACTAACCCTCTAGCCCTAACCCTGTAAGGTTAACCATATTGGTAGGCTAACCCTAACCCTATGCCTCCATCTGGTGGCCACTTTAACTTACTGCTCCTCTACTTAGGAAATTCCGCCATCTAGTGGTCACTTAAAATTACTGCAACTTAACTTGGGAATTTCTGCTATCTAGTGGTCACCTAAAATTACTGCAACTTTGCCGGGGAAATTCCCCCATTTAGTGGTCACTTAAAATTACTGCAACTTAACCTGGGAATTTCCGCTATCTGGTGGTCACTTAAAATTACTGCAACTGTACTTGGGAATTTCCGCCATCTAGTGGTCTCTTAAAATCACTGCGACTTTGCCTGGGAAATTCCGCCATCTAGCGGTCACTTAAAATTACTGCACCTTTACTTGTGAATTTGGCCGGCTAACATTGTACTGTAACAGCCAGAGCAACCTTTACAGCCAAAGCATTAGTCATGGCACTCGTGTATGAATTGCATATCTTTTATCATCTATTCATTTATCCTGTGTTATTGTGCTACATGTATGAAGGCCATCATGTCATTTACTTGAACAAGTCTTCCTACCTGTGAAGAACGCCGACACCATGTTGTTGATGGTCTGCCAACACGATTACATGAGTCCTTCCCCGGGGGCCGACAGACTGCTGATGGACGCAAAAGGTTGAAGCTCCAGAAAATGCCGTCTTGTGCGTGCAATAGGTGAAACTGTCCACTGGAGAACCTATGGCATCAGATGACGCTCCCATTTGGAGCTCATGTTGGGATGGATGCAGAGGGATCCCACGGGCTGTTAAGCGACAAGCGGCTTTTCATCTGTAACAGAAGTTGTAAGATTAGCTGCTATTCCTTTGCTGTAATGAAATACTCAGTTTTATAAAATTCATTCCTGCATTGAATACTTATAATAATAATAATAATAATAATAATAATAATAATAATACATTTTATTTGTATAGCGCTTTTGAAAATACTCAAAGACACTTTACAGAAGAATGGAGTTGAATAAAGTATACAGAATAGAAGACACACCAAAATACAACATTCATTGGTTAATACACAGTTAAAACATGAGTAAAAGCGGGGCGGGGCACAGCAGTCAGATATAGAAGTTTAGACATTAAAAACAGATTTAAAGAGGTGGGTTTTGAGTTGTTTTTTGAAGGTGGGAAGGTCAGGGCAAGCACGGAGTGAATGGGGCAAAGAGTTCCAGAGGGTGGGGGCAGCGATGGAGAAGGCTCTGTCTCCCCAGGTTCGGAGCTTGGTTATTGTAATGATGCGGTCTACAGAAGTAAGTTTTTTAGGCGCCATGAAAAAATATGATTAATTAATTATGAGTGTGCTTTCTCTTCCGTTGTCACAATGATGCTCAAAGATAAAATCAGCGGCTTACACTCACCTAACAGATGCCTCGCCTCTGACGGCAACAAGTTCCGACACAAACTTAACACGCCATGCACGCGACATAACCACGACATCAAGGGATTTTCACGTCAAACGAAATATTTCCAAATAAACCACTTTTAGCTTCGGTTGTCATTGACTATGACGAGGGTAGCGAAACATACTTTTAAAAAATCGTTGTCAATTTGGGCCAAAGTCGTTCACATTATGTTATGGATTGCAAATGAACCGGTTGAAACAATTGCTTCCGTCATTTCGAGCAATCTGCGCGCCAATTATGTCCACAAAATGGCGACCTCGGCTCCAGCTCGTCAACTTCGACATCGTTTATATACTGTATATTGTCCTATTGTCGGAGCGAAACGCCACTATTCGTGCGCCAACGTGACTTAAAACTTTGATACTGACCTTGTAGCATTGCTTGTGCGGCGTCTGAGTTACATGGCAACTCCAGTGTTTTCCGTCAGGGTGTTGGAACGCCGACTCGATACCGAATTAAATTGGCGCCAATGAAAACGATGCTGATGCAAGACAAACCGTTTACTTCGGCACTTCTCCACGGTCGTGGCGGTGTTAACTGTCACTATTTTCAGCCCCAAACCGTGGTAAGGGGCGGCCTGACTTCGTCAGAGAAAGACAGATGGTTGCCTGCTGCTTCCGGTGTTGTGCCGAGTTTTGCATGCCTGCCGGAATATGCATCCACCTCGCGGGAGCGCGCACGCTCACTTAAAACCGAAAATATGTGACGCTGCGGGCTTTTTTCGCCACAGGACTTCAGATTAACGTAGATATTATACTTTTTGTCTGTTTTATCAGTTACTATGAGATACCTAAAGCACACAGTATATGAAAACTTTGATTTATTGGCTTGGTATTTGTTAGGTATGTCAAGCATTTGACGCATGCGTATCCAGGAATACGGTGAGTGGAGCGGGTTAGACATTTACAATGTAATTGTGGCGCTTTGTAACACAGTTCTTCTGCCATTTAGGTATTTCTGCATAACTAATGACAAATATGACCAAACCAACCAAACCACAAGGAAGAGTTGTTAACAGACAGTGAATGAGGCATGATGCAACAGTCGATCTCACCCGTTTGACATACTTTGGACTGTAAAATGAAAAATAAAAGTGTTGAACTTGGGGGCTCCACTCATTCATTCATTATGTGGAAACACAATGGTTATTTGGTGAATTTTATATTCCCCATCAACAAATATGGGTGCATGCATTCTATGGCAGGGCAGATTTTTGACCTGCCGAGATTTGCATCCACCCCTATTTGGGCTGAGATCACTTCTACATGTCTATAGTTCACATGATTTACTTTAAAGACATCCACCTATCAAGTGGACTTCATCTTTGGACCAAAAAATTTTCCCATCAGCAAATAGGGGGTGCATGCATTTTACGGCAGGGCGGATTTTGACCTGCCGAGATTTGCATGCACCCCCTATTTGGACTAAGATGAGTTCTACATGTCTATCATTTGAACAAAAAAGTTCCCTAACAGCAAATATGGGGTGCATGCATTCTACAGCGGGTGGATTTTGACCTGCCGAGATTTGCATGCACCCCCCACTTGGACCAGTATAACTGCTACATGTCTATAGTTCACATTATTTACTTTAAATACATCCATCTCTCATGTGGATGTCATCATTTGAAAAAAAAAGTTCCCATATTGGAAATATTGTCACGCTGCACAGTGACATGTGTTACCTTGTGTGTCGGGTTGGGGGTACGCCCAGTTCATGTGGTTATTAGGACTCTTACTGCTCTCTGTGTGCATCTACAGATGTGGACCTCCTTGGAGTTGGGCGGAGCTACCTGACGGGCGCAGCTGCTGACAATCAAGCTAATTTCCGGTTCCCTTCTTTAGGCACTGAGCTGCGGCAGGAGGGTGCTGGATTATTCCTTTGTGGACGTGACAGACTAATTCCTGTACCTCCTCCAGCGTTACACACGCCTCGGCCACGCACCCTCCTACCCGTCCGGTAGCCCGCTGGCCTCTAAGACTGCTCTGTTCTTCCTTGTATTTTGTGTTGTGCCTGCGTGCACCCTTCCACGGAGCTCCCTTTTTTGTGCTCCGGCGCCTTTTGTTTATTGGGTCTCCTCACCTGAACTATTAAAGCAGCTTGACCTTACCTGAGCTTGCTGTGTCCTGCATCTTGGGATCCACCCTCTCCGCCACACAGTCAGAACGTGATAAATATGGGGTGCATGCATTTTACGGCAGGGCAGATTTTTGACCTGCCGAGATTTGCATGCACCCCCTATTTGGACCAGCGTAATTTCTACATGTCTATAGTTCACATGATTTACTTTAAAGACATCCATCTCTCATGTGGACTTCATCTTTGGACCAAAAAAGTTCCCATGTTGGAAATATGGGTTGCATGCATTTTACGGCAGGGCGTAATGTAATGAGCAATGTTGGGGGAGGGCACTCAGAAGGTGCTGTATGTGTGTCTTTTGCACACTGGCTGTACAAAAAATATTACTGGCCAAGCTAGTTACTGCTGGCTCATATTGAGGTCATGACCCTTTTCTTGCATTTTAACAAAGAAAGATTTCACACACTCACAAACACAAACTCTGTTTTTAGGAGTCTTTGGGGTCTTCATATAAATCCAGTCCTGATTTGAGAAGTCCAGATATAATAGTTTTTGAAGTGGAGCAGGTCTAAAATGAACTAGATGGAAAGAAAATGTGCAAATGTGACTTTATTCACAAATACAATAGTCACCTTCAGGAAAGTGCAATGTCTTACATGAAATGTTTTCACATTAAGAAGTGTCACCAAATACAGACCGAAAACACTAAGATTCATCATTATGTGACCTTCAATTCTATCTTATGTATATTTAAGTACTGTATCGGAAGCCAACTTCAGCATCGTAACATACTGTTGGAAAAATAATTATTCTCATATATATATTTCTTCTGAATCCAAATTGCGTAGTTTACATCCATCTTGTGTTCATTACACAGGTGTCAGAATGTACTGTCTGCCAGGCGGCTCAGCATACCATAAAGCACAATGTCCAGCATATTCCCATAAAGGTATCATTTGTTCTATTACTTTGTCCTCACTAGGGTCGCGGGTGTTCTGGTTGGTGTCAAAGCTAATTTAATGTTCCACTGTTTTTTTGTGTTTTTTTAGGTCACACAGCCATTTGAACTGGTGGGTATGGACCTCATTGGAAAACTAACCACCACAACAAATGGACACATGTATGTGTGTGTGATGGTGGACTACTTCACCAAGTGGCCACAAGCCTATCCCCTTAAGACCAAAAGGGCTGAGGAGGTCACAGAACAAATATTGAAATTTGTTCATCAATTCGAAGCACCGAAACGCATTCTCACGGACCAAGGGAGTGAGTTTGTAAATGCGGTAAGCACAGAACTTATATCTTATTGGGATCTATTCTTCTTCTTTCTATTTGTGCTTTTCCCTTCAACTACCCTCATGTCCTCCTTCAATACATCCATAAACCTCCTCTTTGGTCTTCCTCTACGCCTCCTACCTGGCAGCATCCTTCTACCAATATAGTCACTATCTCTCCTCTGGACATGTCCCAACCATCTCAGTCTGGCCGATAACTGACTTTATCTCCAAGGCCTCTAACATGTAATGTCCCTCTGATCTTATCCATCCTGGTCACTCCCAAAGAGAACCTCACCATCCTCATCTCTGCTACCTCCAATTCTGCTTCCTGTCTCCAGACCAAACAGCATGGCTGGTCTCACCACGGTTTTGGATACCTTTCCTTTCCTTTTAGCTGAAACTCTTCTATCACACATTATTACACCTTTTTGGAATTTATTACTATGTGTTTAAAATAAGGTTTCTTAATATGTTATGCAATTGTCTGAAATTGTATATGTGTTACCAGGTCAATAAGAATGTCTGCAATATTTTGGAGATCAAAAGAAGTTTGTGTGCCCCCTACCATCCTCAAACCAATGGTTTGGTGGAGCGCATGAACGCAACCATCCAGAGGTAAGTAATGTCACCTTGTCATCCAAGTTGTCCCTCAAAAATTATATTGTTGAATAGATTTGCAATCTATTTTTTCTCTTTTAGGGCTCTTGGTAAACTGGTAGGGTGCAAACCAGAAATGTGGGACGAATATTTGGATGCTGTTATGTTTGGGTTGCGTACCAAAAAACAGATGACAACCAAATTCTCCCCCTATTTTTTGATGTTTGGCCGTGAAGCCCGGTACCCAACAGAAGTTCCAGAGGACTTTCTGGTTTGTGAAATGCACTATTAAGTTTAATTACATTATGAAGAATTGATGTTGTTATTATGAAATTGAAGAAGTAATATATTTCCATGCTGTTTTCTTTCATATTGAATGTATTTGTAGAATGGAAATGTTGCATGAGCTACTGTCTATTTTACAGATGGACAGTAATGTGGAGGATTACATTGGAGCGGAGACAGTTTGCGAGGACATTAGGCGGCTTGATGTGATCAGGGACATCAAAAACGTGTCCCGATCTCAGCAGAGAATGGTGCAACAGAGTAGTTCAAAACGGAAGCAAGTCAGCTTCGCAGAGGGTGACAGAGTGTTGAGACAGAATGTGAGGAGCCAACAGCGTAAGGGTGGGAAGCTGGAGTCTAATTTTCTTGGGCCCTTCACCATCACAGCCATCAACGGGAAAAGTGCTGATCTACTTGGCGACAATGGAGTTAACTACAAGAAAATTAGCATAGACCACCTGAAGCATTTCAGGCAGGAGACTCCACGGATTCCACATAAAATTGGAGCACTGGAGTGCCAATCCGCTGCCACTGCTGTCAATGTGCCAGGCGTGTCTGTCCTCACTGCCACTGTCCTCACAAGACCTACAGTCATTGTCGTCCTCAAAAAGAGACCTTCAGCCCTCTCCACCACAGCCGCTGTCCAAGCTGCCTCTGTCCCCGCCGCCACACATGTAGCACCTGTCCTGGCTGCTCCTGTCCCTTCGACCACTGTCCTTGCCACGACACCTGCATCCACTGTGCTGACTGCTTCTGTCCCTGCGGCCAATGTCCTCGCCGCAACACCTACAGCTATTGCCCCAGCTGCCTCTGTCCTCGCTGCCACAGGACCAACTGCCCCAGTCCACCCAGTTGCTGTCCCAGGTGCAGCAGGACCGGAATATCAAGACTCTGCAGCTGAAGGACATGTCCTGTCCAGAAATTTGTGGCACATACAGTGACACAGAAGTACAGAAATGTATGTTTATTATGTTTATGTTTGCCTTTACACAATAAATCTGGTATGCATGGATGTTTAAATGTTTCCAAGTCAGTGTTCAGTCTTGTAACTGTGATTAACGTATACGTTTCACTTTTGTAGATCTAGAAGCAGTGTGGACTGGGAACCACTCTAGTGACCATGTGCTGCTCTCAAAAATAGAAAAGTATAAACTATTTTGTAGGGACATTGCTCGGATCGCTCCTGGCAAAGAGCTTGAGAGTGAGGTAATAATTCTTTACTTTCGAATGACAGACTTTAGATTAAGTATATCTTGGATTGAGAGTACTGATCAAATGTGTGCGTGTATTTGTTTTTTAATTTTTTAATGTTCTTACTAGGCACCTCTGGGCCATATTTTAATCCATGAATACATAAATGAGTGTTTAAATATGTTTCTGTGTTGTGTGGAAACAAAATGTTATCTTTTTGTTGTCTTTAAGGTGATAAATGCATATCTAACATTGCTTGTCCAACGATACACCAATGCCAACAGCGGTGATCAAGCTGCTGTCATTGACAGCTATGAAATGACACGTATTTGGACTCACAACACCTCCAAGCTCAAAGTTAGTAGAGAAAATATTTTTCTAATTAAGTAATGATTACACAATTGCTTTATATAGTCACATTTTACTTTATTATCCTTCAAGTTGTTTGTTTGGATTGATTTTCAGATGGATCCGATGCAGTTCAATATTATTGTGGGGATTTTTAACCAACATCATCACTGGATGTTAACGGTAAAGCTTTGACTGTCGCTTTGAATACCTACATATAAAATAGTCCTTATTGGGACTGATATGAAGTGTATGATTACAGTTTATGAAACATTTTAAACAAATATTAATCTGTTCATTCATTGTCTCAATTGGTGGTAGTTGTAGTGGAAAAGTTGTAAAGTTGTTACCTTCCAAAAGGTCATTTATCCTCATGAAAAGAGGACCTTGTTTGTGGATCCATTTGGGGAAACTGACGATAAAATAAAAAGATGCCTGGAAACAAGAAGGTAAGAAGAACTTAAAGAAAGCAGTTAAAAACATCAATCTGGTATAGACAAAGATGTATCATTTCTTCAAAGGGCATTCATGCGGAAGAGGGACTGTAAGGTGTCAAGGTGGACATGTGGTACCCTTCCTCATGGACTTCAGGGTGATGGCACATCATGTGGTATGTTAGCCTTGAAAGTGAGTACAGTTGCAGTTTCATATAGCCAGACTTTTAATGTTGACTTAATCAGTCTGTCTTATGCACACATATATTCATAACAGATTTTCAGCTTGTATTAGTCCTGTCAATGTCTGTAACCCCCCCCCCCCCCCCCATATTTTTTGCAAAGCATGTACAAAGTATCACAATTCATTGGGTCCATATCTAATAACTTGTCTTCAGTTTGCTCAGTGTATCCTGGAAGACCAGCCCCTGACCTTAGATACCAGCAAAGGGGCTGTCAACAACATGCGAGAAGAGATTGCCAAAACTCTTCTCCGTGAATCAGGTGTGCTACCGTTTGCCTTCTTTTGTTTGTGTTAAAATTCATTATCAAAAGGGACAGTTTGTGGATTTTTTGTCAAATTAATTAACGTTTTTTTGTGTGCGTGTATGTTTTTTTTTAATTAGAATCCCTCAAGAACCTGTGCCACCATTGTGGGTCTGAGGAAACGGATGACATGCTATGGGTAATGACATTAAATTGAACATATCAGAACACATACAGTACTTAACAAGCCAACTTGTACTAATTGTACTTAGTACTATTGTAGTGATAGTAATGCCTACAGTAAAAGACGGATGTGAATAGCACCTTAAATGTTTGTCATTTTCAGATTGGCTGTGACAACTGCAGCAGGTGGTACCACCACAGTTGCTTAGGTCAGCCACCACTTGATGCGGACTATCTCTGTCCTCTCTGTCTGTAAGGCGGGCAGAAGACCATTGAGTGTGTGTTTATGTGTTTTGCTGATGGATCATGTATATTTCTCTACTGTATATAGTTTAAAACAATTTTCACACAATTCAAATATTTTCATATAAAGTTTTCGTATAAAACATTTTCCTGCTCCTATTTCTTTTAGGGCACATTTTGTGCACACATTATTTTAAAAGCAAATTGGCATACTGCCGTAAAATGCATGCACCCCGATTTGCTCTTGAAGAACTTTTCTGTTCAAATGATGAAGTCCACATGACAGGTGGGTGTCTTCAAAGTAAATCATGTGAACTATAGACATGTAGAAGTTACGCAGGTCTAAATAGGGGGTGCATGCAAATCTCGGCAGGCACAAAATCCGCCCTGCCGTAAAATGCATGGACCCCATATTTCCAATATGGGAACTTTTTTGTTCAAATGATGAAGTCCACATGACAGGTGGGTGTCTTTAAAGTAAACCATGTGAACTATAGACATGTAGAAGTTATCTTAGTCCAAATAGGGGTGGATGCAAATCTGCCCTGCCGTAAAATGCATGTACCCCATATTTCCTATATGGAAACTTTTTTGTTCAAATGATGACATCCACATGAGAGATGGATGTATTTAAAGTAAATAATGTGAACTATAGACATGTAGCAGTTATCCTGGTCCAAGTGGGGGGTGCATGCAAATCTCGGCAGGTCAAAATCCACCCGCTGTAGAATGCATGCACCCCATATTTCCTATTGGGGAACTTTTTTGTTCAAATGATAGACATGTAGAACTCATCTTAGTCCAAATAGGGGGTGCATGCAAATCTCGGCAGGCACAAAATCTGCCCTGCCATAGAATGCATGCACCCATATTTGTTGATGGGGAATTTAAAATTCACCAAATAACCATTGTGTTGCCACATAATGAATGAATGAGTGGAGCCCCCAAGTTCAACACTTTTATTTTTCATTTTACAGTCCAAAGTATGTCAAACGGGTGAGATCGACTGTTGCATCATGCCTCATTCACTGTCTGTTAACAACTCTTCCTTGTGGTTTGGTTGGTTTGGTCATATTTGTCATTAGTTATGCAGAAATACCTAAATGGTGGAAGAAATGTGTTACAAAGCGCCACAATTACATTGTAAATGTCTAACCCGCTCCACTCACCGTATTCCTGGATACGCATGCGTCAAATGCTTGACATACCTAACAAATACCAAGCCAATCGAAGTTTTCATATACTGTGTACTTTAGGTATCTCATAGTAAATGATAAAGCAGACAAAAAGTATAATATCTACGTAATCTAAAGTCCTGTGGCGAAAAAAACCCGCAGCGTCACATATTTTCGGTTTTTACTGAGCGTGCGCGCTCCCGCGAGGTGGATGCATATTCCGGCAGGCATGCAAAACTCGGCACAACACCGGCTTCTCCTCAAGATGATGGCGGATCTCGACTACATCATCCACTTGCTACCTGGCACAGTGGTGATGTTTTCGGATATCTTGCCCCGTTGGAACTGGCGTTACCAGACGGCACCCACAGGACGTGGACTGGACAATGCGAGGAAAAGGATTAACCGAGTCCTTGGCGGCTTCCTACGACAACGCGGCATGAAGCGCATCCCGCATTCCAACATCTCCGTCCACGACTTGCTTGCCGACGGTTGCCATCTCAACGAGAGGGGAAATGAGACGCTCTATCTCAACTTCCGCCGAGAAATCGCTGCAAATCTGCAGTAGATTCACCACAACGGCTCTTTTAAGAGCCAACCACTTTTCCATAAAGAGCAAAATGTTCCAATGCATTCCACACACCGCAACGCACTGCTTCAGAATAAAACGTAAACAAATGGTTTCAATCAGAATGATGTACAAAATACTACGCTCAGAAAATGACCCAGAGCTTAAGCTTGGTGACGTAGACCGTCATGACGTGCCCCCTTCGCGGCCAAAGGGGTGGAGTTATGAGAGGTCTATGGTACAGTTTCCGGCAACACAACAGCGAAGGTATCAAGACGAGCATGGCAAGTTATATGGACGACAATACATCGGTAAGTAGAGCACTTGCAATTTTTAAACTAATAGCGACCCCGTCTTCCTTCAAATACGCTGGGTGTTGTTTTTTTAATGTCACCACTATTCTGTTGCGCGTAAGCTAACTTTAGCTATGTTTGCTAGCCACCAAATTGCTCAGCTAACATGGTTCGTTGGGCGAACATACTTTAACAGGTAACGGACCATCGAACCGGAAAAGTGAAGCTTTTAACCGCGCTCTCTTTGTGTGTACGCCGTGTTTTGCTTGGTTTTACTTTGTTTTTGTAACATGACGTGATGTCGATATGCTCCGATGGGAATCTCTTGTGGGAACAGCCGAGCTACTTCCGGAGCTCATTACAATTATAATACAAGAGTATTCAACATTCGTTTTCTACCGCTCACCCCCACGAAGGTCGCGCGGGGTGCTGGAGTCTACTTGGAATTAAATTTGCATGTTTTTGGAATGTGGGAGGAAACCGGAGTACCCGGAGAAAACCCACGTATGCACGGGGAGAACATGCAAACTCCACACAGAGATGGGCAACAGTATTCATTAAAATTATTTATTCATGGTTTTATATAAGAAATATTAATTCGAATTATGAATTACTGCATGTTTTCCTATAATTATATTTGGAGATTAATTAATGTCAATGTGCATTTTTGGCAGGCGAGTGATTAGTGGCAGACCTCACAGCTAAAAGATGCCAGTTCAGGGGTGCTCATTAAGTCGATCGCGAGCTACCGGTCGATCGCGGAGGTGGTACTGGTCGATCGCTGGTCGATCGCGGCGTGACATTAAAAAAATAACATCCCAGCATCAATGCCGTCACTTGATTGATATACAGGGCAGCCATTCAGATGACAACTGAATGTTGCCCTTCGGGCGACCAATCAAATCAAACAACGTCTCTAAGTGCAGCAGAACTTACGATGTCAGCCGATATCATCCATCCCCGTTACTTGATTGACATACAGGACAACCAATCAGATGACAACTGAATTTTGACCTTTAGGTCACCCCTCATGCGTAAACAACGATGCAAAGTGCTAAGCTAGTCGGCGAATTGCGAGATTTTAAGCCCTCGCTAAAGTTTATGGTCACTAAAATGAGTGAAGGAGCTGGACCAAGTAAAAAGGCAAAAACATATCACTTCCATACGGAATGGGAGGTGGACTTTTTTTTCACAATGTCTTTTTCGAAGTGCGTTTGCCTGGCTAACCTGGCTATCAGCAGCTACTGTCCGGACTATGCATCCCTGGCTGGTTCAATTCAGTGCAAGTCATCAAAGTAAACTCAGGTAATTACAAAAAATGTTAATAGTTAATTATGTGTGTTTTGCAATATTGGCTCATTTGGTTATGTAAGGTACATCAACATACATTGTACGTACAAATAATCCTCAATACATTTGAAAATAAATAGATGTTTTGCATTTTTGTAGTGGGTAGATCATTTTGACTCGGTCATTTTAAAAGTAGCTCGCATGCTGAAAAAGTGTGAGCACCCCTGTGCCAGTTCAATTCCACACTCGGCCATCTCTGTGTGGAGTTTGCATGTTCTCCCCGTGCATGCGTGGGTTTTCTCCGGGTACTCCGGTTTCCTCCCACATTCCAAAAACATGCTAGGTTAATTAGCCACTCCAAATTGTCCATAGGTATGAATGTGAGTGTGAATGGTTGTTTGTCTATATGTGCCCTGGGATTGGCTGGCCACCAGTCCAGGGAGGCCCCCGCATCACGCCCGAAGACAGCTGAGATAGGCTCCAGCACCCCTTGCGACCCTTGTGAGGATGAGCAATCGAAAATGAATGCATGAATGAATGTGCATTATAATTATTTCTTTAGAACTGTGGATTTAAAACGCAATCCAAAAACGATGTACATGAAATTAGACAGCACTTTTAAAAACAAACCATCCTAACACTGTTTATGCTCCTTTTTAAGGTGGCGGCCCGTGGCCTGGCAATGTAGGCGCTGCACATTGGAGGATACTTCAGAAGGGGAGCTTCTCAAGCATTACCAAGTCAAGCACAGTATTTATGGTTGTGGCTGTAAGTACCCTGTCTTCATTTAAGATGTCCTTGCTCCCTTAAAACATGGAACAGTGGTGAAGTGGTATTCTTCCTCGCTATCCTCCAGGAGCTGAACCAAAACCAACTAATCACCAATTAAAGAAGAGAGACAGCCCAGTCATTAAGGACTTGATGTGGAGAACTTTTGCACATAGAGGAACATACGACATACAAATGAGCATCAGTGACATGAAGCACAGGTGGCCTACCTTGTTTAATGTCTCACAGGTGAGTATTTGGATCTTTTGTGTTAAACACATTAAGGACTGTAAACAACTACTGTATGTTTCACAGTTATACTTAAGTATGCACTTCACTTTTTGTTGTCACTGGTTCTTTTGTCTCTTCTTTCATATCTCTCAGGTTGGTGCAGAGTTTCTAATGCTCACAAAACAGAAGGGAGGCAAAAGGACATTGCGGTAATTGAACAGTCTTACTCATCTGTATTCCTAAGGAGAAGCTTACACAAGTGCAGCTTCATCTTGGAATGCCAAACAAGAAACTACTGCAGGAGGTTGAGACACGATGGAACAGCACATACTTAATGCTGCAATGATTGGTCGAATTAAGGGAGCCAGTTGGAGCAGCATCCGCAGGGCTCCAACACGACAGACCACTCCTGACAACTGATGAATTCACCATTGTTGGAGGGTGCCTTTCCCTGCTGTCTCCGTTTTATGATGCCACAGTTGAGCTGTCAGCAGAGAAACATGTGTGTGCCTCTAAAGTTGTCCCCCTCTTGAAAATGCTTGAGCAAACTCTTCAGGAGGAAGTGACAAAGCCGGCCTCAGTAGTTGCACGTGAAATGGGAGAGCAACTCATAAGGCTCCTCCGGGAGAAGCTCCACACTTTACAATCAATGAGCATCATGTCCCTAGCTACACTCCTGGACCCGCCATTTAAAGTGATAGGCTTCTTCAGCCCAAATAAGGCATCAGAAGCGATCAAGCGGCTGACCTCTGAGTGTGCCACGTTGATAAGGTCCAAACAGGATATTCCCCAAGCATCTACTTCTCATGATGACACCGGAGGTAATCTATTATTTTGAATGTTGAAATCTATCATTCCTTTCAGAACACTTATTCACATGATATGTGGTTTCTTCTAGGAAGCAAACTGTGGCTTCGTTTTGACACGAGTGTAAAGGAGGCACAGAAGACTCAAAACGTGACAGCAGATGCCACGGTAGAGGTCCAGCGCTACATATCGGAGCCAAATCTGAGCAGGATGGAAAATCCTTGGACTACTGGGAAAGACAAAAAAACCCTGTACCCCAATTTATACATGTTGGCTTTAACCTATTTATGCACGCCTGCATCCTCTGTGTGTTAGAATAAAATGGAGATAGAATGAATATAGTATTAGTTATCACCCTTATATGACACCGTGCCATGCGAAAGAATTTTCTCAAAGGCCGGAGAGGTTGTATCAAAAAAGAGGAATCGCCTCAAACCACAAATTGTTGAAAAACTATTACTTTTCAATAAAATGTCCAACGTCTTGTCCAAGTTACACAAGCATACATCTTTAGCACTTTAACTGTCCTCTGCCTGTATGAGGCCATGCCAGGTAACATAAAACCATGATGAAGCAAGCCATATCACATGATGCTGGAAGCATTTATTGACATGAAAACATTCCGCATTTCATATATACTGTATATGTTTTCCTACATGTTTTAGATGACTCATTTGTCAATGAAAATTGTGGAGTACATAATTATAAGAGCCAAAACATATGAATTGCTGCCTGCAATTGTATCCAAGGCCAGCAGGTGGTGTCGTGTGCACATGTAGCTTCAAGAAATGAATCCATTCTCGAACCAGTTGACTGAAATGGTTCCAAGCCTCATGGGGCTTCATCACACCAACACTAGCAAAAACTAAACTAAACAGCCAAACAAGAACAACAGCATGGTGCAGCCTGAAGTCTGAAGAAGGGGCAGGAGAGAGCTGTTGGAGGTGGAGCCCTTTTATCCTGGGAGCCTCCTCCCAGGTGCTGCACATCAGCAATCAGGCTTGGGTCCCATGGCAACCTCAGGGAAGCAGCATGTTAATGACGGGTCACATGGAACCCAAACAGGGCCATCACAAGGGAAAGGTTTTAATCATAAAGCTGTGATTTTACTTTTGCTTTTACTATCAGCTCTGTTTTTACCCCCCAAAGACATGTGCTTTTAGAACTGGATTGGGCCATCATTTATTTCCTTTGGGGCTCCAAGTGGGAAAGAGTGAGGAGAGACATCCTCAAAAGGCCAAAGGAAAAATGAGGAAAAGGAGTACCAGATCTCCAACGGTTCCTGGGAGCAAGATACTCATCCAGTACACCCAAGACCAAAGCCCTGGCACGACAAGGATGGGCTCCTACCTAAGAAAGCTAAAACTGATCCCAACAGACCTACGAGTACCTGTGGCATTGTTTAACACCAGCATATGTAGCCGGTCTAGCCGACCCTCTCTTGTCTCACGGTGATCAAACTCTGCGTTGTGTTGTGTGAACAGATGAGATGGGAATCACCGCTGTTTTGCCAGTGGAGCAGGATTTATTCCAAATCAGCTGTACGAACAAAACAAAATCAGTACAGGAGCTCGTCTCTCCTCAGCGGGATCTCGCGCCGTCTCAGCTAATGCACGTTTCTATAAGTTTGCTTAATCCATTCAACAGTGGCATTTTTCCCATGTTTCATCATGAACGTTATAACAAATGAACAAAAAAACCATGAGCTTACGTACCTGTACGAACAAAACAAAATCAGTACAGGAGCTCGTCTCTCCTCAGCGGGATCTCGCGCCGTCTGAGGAGAGTACCGCGAAACTGCGGGGAGTGCCTTCCTTACAGGAAGTCACCAAAATAAAACAAATTTCAAAATAAAATGACAATATACGTAAAATAAATAATTCAACATGAAAATTATATGACAAAATGAAAACAAATACTAAGGATGGACTTTTGGTGAATTACAACGCCATTGCTGGAACACACCTGTTACATCCACCCCTCCTAACTTCACCAAAATCCAGACTGTACATGTGAGCGTTTCAAAAAAAACAACAATTCACACACTCATTGAAACCCGACGGAGGTAGTTAAAAAGCTCTGAGCTTTACCTTCCATGAGAAACCCACAAAATAGGTTCAGAAAGAACATAAGGGTGATCAAGCCTTAGTCTCTCCTAGGTCGATATGATGCCGTGTACACCATACACATTCTCCGTCACCTTAAACTTCGCAAAACATACCGCATACAAAATCACTACGGTAGTGACATTGTCCATTAATCACAACACATTTACATATCTGGACACCTTGATACACTAAAACAAAGTTAGGAGTGACTGAGATTTCCTGCTGAATGAACTTGCCATATCTTTTATATCAAAAGGCTTTTGAACCATGGATTCAATAAGACGATTGACCTTTCTACTGACTCTGCCAAACCGTGTCCTGACTACATGTTCCGTAGCTGCTGATGGGTTAACTTGTATGCCTCTGTCATGAACAGCATCTACTGATGGCACCTGTGAGTCTGTGGAAAGCACTGGGCTTGCCTGAAGTAACCCTGACTCTGTGTCACAGTCAGTGTCTGGATTAGACTTGGTGTCTGTGTCTACTGGAAGCATGTCTGACGGATGTAGGAAGTCTGAGTCAGGTTCTGCAGCTAGACTGTTAATGTCACTGTCTCTATTGGAGTCTCTGCCGTCTGGTGCGCACTGGATCAACTCATCTGCAGACAGCTCCTCATGATCCAACGCTGCAGCATCCTGACTGGGCTGGTCCAGTTCTGACTGTCCTCCACTCAGGCTGGCCTGACTCTCGGCATCTGCTGATTCACTCATAACCCATGCGCTTGTCCTCTCCTCTGAGTTCTCCTCCTCCAAAGAATCCAGGGAATTTGTCACACTTGATCCATCCTCATTCCCAGTGTCACACAGTTCTCTTTCAGTCGCCACCACAGGTAAGAAACTGATGTTGAGGACTAAGTTGCGGTGCACTACTTTCGTTTTGCCCTTATTGTCCTCCAGCCTGTACGTGTGGGTCTGCAGATTTCTGTCTTTGACCGTGTACACTGTAGGATCCCACTTATCAGCTAACTTTTTCTTCCCTTTTTCGCCTTTGTTTGCAATGAGTACTCGGTCTCCAATGCTGAGGTGAGTGCCTTTTACTTTTTTGTTGTACTCTCTTGCTTGTTTGTCTTGTTCCTTGATTGCATGTGTTTGAGCGATCCTGGCTGCTTCATTAAGATGTGACATCAGAGTGTTCACGTAGCTTTTGTGATCGACAACCACAGGGTCGTGCAGCACCTGTTTAAACATTACATCCACGGGGAGCCTTGGAATACGACCAAACATGAGCTGGAAAGGGGCATATCCAGTGGTTTCATGTACTGTTGCATTGTACGCAAACGTCAAAGTTTGTACTTGTTGTGTCCATTTGTGTTTCTCCTTGAGGGGCAACGATCTGAGCATGCTGCCTAACGTTCTGTTAAAGCGCTCAGTTCCTCCATTTCCCATCGGGTGATAAGCCGTAGTGTGTGACTTTGAGACTCCTGACAGTCTGAGCAGTTCGGCTATGAGCTCACTCTCAAAGTTAGCCCCCTGATCGGAGTGGATCCGTTCAGGGAACCCATACACACAGAAGACGTGATCCCATAGCTTTTTAGCTACTTGCTTGGCGGTCTGGTTTGTGCATGGAAAGGCATGGGCCAGCTTCGTAAAATGATCTGTCAGGACAAGAACATCGACGGAGCGCTGCCTGCTGTCTTCTGCACTCCAAAAGTCCAAACATACGAGCTCCATGGGAAAAGAGGTTCTGATGCTTTCAAGTGGTGCTCTAGCAGAAGGGTCTGGTGTTTTTGCTAGAATGCATCTTTGACAGCACTTGACGTAATCTCTTACGTCAGACTCCATCTTGGGCCAAAAGAAGCGTTGTCTCGCCAGGTGTAAAGTTCTCGCTTGCCCCTGGTGTCCAGCAATGTCATGGATACCATGCAGCGCTGTCTCCTTGAGAGTCTCTGGCAAGACAAACTGATGCCTCTTTTGTTTACTGAGGGGGTCTTTAGTCACACGGTACAGGACACCATTCTGAAAGTGAAGCCGGTCCCACTGTTTGAGCAACGTCACAGCTTTCGAGTCAAGACCTGCTCTTTCACGCCTGGATGGTCGTCTCTTTCGGATGACAAACGGCACCAGCTTCGAGACGGTGGCGTCGAGCTCTTGGCTTCGCTGGAGGTCTTCCAAGGTGAAGACAGGAAGTGAATCCTGGCCCTGTGTCAAAAGATCCTGCACAGACTGAAACAGCTCCACAGCCCTGGTCTCAGCAGCTGTATCCCATTGGTCATGAGCATCCAAAAGAGCCTTGACGGCCACAGAGTCACAAGGATGTCTATTTGGACTAACCTGAGATGATGGGCTGGTACGGGATGGTTTCTTTACCCGATGACACTGGACCTTTAAACGGAGAGTGTCCTGAATGCCATCATAGCTGACATCCTCAGCTTCAGCAAGCAGTTGGTCGTAGTGCTCTGTGATGAGCCGATGACCGACTGTCGTGGCAAAGGGATCTCTGCTAAGAGCATCAGCAACTGTGTTCTTTGTACCAGGTATGTGTTTCAGGTCGAATGTATAAGGAGCAAGCTTGGACACCCAACGCTGCTCACAAGCATCGAGCTTTGGCTTTGTCATGATATAGGTGAGTGGGTTGTTATCTGTCCATACTGTAAATGAATGACCCCTCAACCAATGGCTAAATTTCTCGCACACACTCCACTTCAAGGCTAAAAATTCTAGCCGGTGAGCTGGATACTTTTTCTGAGAACTGCTCAGGGTCTTACTGGCAAATGCTATGGGGCGGGCCTTCTCTTGTCCAGCTGGTACTTGTGACAGTACAGCGCCGAGTCCATCTAGCGAGGCATCAATGGACAAGATCAGGGGCAGCGTAAAATCCGGATGCGTGAGGACAACACAGTTCAAAAGACAGTCTTTAAGCTTCGACAGAGCTGCGTCACACTCACCGGACCAATCTGAGGGTTTGAGCTTCCTGAAAGAGCCAGCATTTGCTTGTGACTTGACTTTTCCTCTTTTCTTTTGTCCAGCAGTGAGAGCAAAGAGTGGCTTTGCTATGGCAGAGCAACTTGGAATGAAGTGTTGGTAGTAGAATACCATCCCAAGGAAAGACTTTATCCTCTTCACTGATGGGGTGCAGCCATCTTCTTCCATCAGATCACTTTTGGACATGTTTGTGATTACGTCAACTTTTGATGGATCCACAGCCACTCCATTGCCATCTATGACGTGACCAAGAAACTTGACTGAAGATCGCATCAGGTGACACTTTTTAGGACTTAGCTTAAGGTTGTGGAGTCGCAGCCTCTGAAACACAACCTCAAGCCTCTCCAAAGCTTCCTCTTCTGTTGAAGCAAACACCAGCAAATCGTCGAGATAGCATAACAGACTGCTGAAGTTCAAGTCACCAAATATGCTGAGCATCATGCGCATAAATGAGGCGGGGCTATTGCACAGACCCTGTGGCATTCTATTATACTCATACAAACCCACAGGGGTCGTGAATGCAGTGTACTTCTTGTCTCCCTCAGCCATCGGGATGTTATAAAACCCGGAGGTCAGGTCCATGGTGCTGAAGTAGGTGTTTCCTCCCAGCGCAGCAAGGCAGTCCGACTGATGTGGCAGTGGGTGCGCATCTTTGAATGTGCGAGCATTCAGCCACCTGAAGTCGGTGCACAGTCTTAAGCTGCCGTCCTTTTTCCACACCAAGACTAGAGGAGATGCATATTCACTCAAAGATTTCCGGATTATTTCCTGCTCCTCCATCTCAGACAGGACCTGCCGCAGTTTCTGGTAGTGGGCTGGTGGCACACGGCGGTAAGGAAGACGAAAAGGTTTCTCATCGGTAAGTCTGATGTGGTGGGTAAAGCCTTTCGCCTCACCACAATCCAACGTGTGTTTTGAGAAGATGTCATTGTACTTTTCGAGCAGCTCAACTAACTTCTTTTTCCCTTCATTACCAGCGTGACACAGGTCAATGTCAATGTTGCTGAGACCAATTTGTTGCAGCCGCTGTTTCAGATCTGTGAGCTTGACATAGTCATGACTGTTGTCTGTTTCAGCTTTTCCAGGCTGACTGGAACCCTGGAAAACTTCAAAATCTTCTACAGCTAGGCAGGGAGACACATCTGCCAGCTTACTGTTCCTCCTGAGGGTTATCGGTTTGTTGGACAGGTTAGTCACTTTCATGGGAACCCATCTGTCTCCCCAAAGTGGCGTAATGACACGGCCGACCATGATGTTGCGTGGCATGGACTTTGATGAGGTGGGTTCGACAATGACTGTGCTTCCTGGTGACATTGGGACATTATTCGGCAGCTTACCCCACACAAGGTGTTCTTGTCTCACCAGCAGGGTGACTGACTGTTGAAGCTTGACTGTGCCAATCCTTTCCGGGAGCTCCTCACCTCTCCACCTGGATGAGTTTGCCATGAGGTCAAGAAACTGCTCACACTCAGGAAGAAGATTGCCACTGGAGACGAGACGCCAATAGTCACTGCTTATTTTCAGCTGGTGCATAAGAAATCTGATGACATTTGTGCCCAAGATTAAATCATCACGTTGACCTGGCACAACAAGAACAGGAACAACACAGGTTTCTCCGTACGCTTTCATCTCAACTTCATACATGCACTTAGGCTTGCTGATTTTTCCACCACAGCCCACAAGAACAATCTCTTGAGTCAGAGGAATGGAATTTGATAGAACATTGTCACTTAACATCTGTAGTTCTGCTTGCTCACTTAGTGTGCAGGCCATGGAGCCAGAGTCCAGCATCCCCTTCACGTGTGACTTGTTGTTGATGCTGACAGGAGTGTAAAACAGTTCATCAAAAGGACCTATTCTCTGTGTATTCTGCACTATCACCTTTGCATTGACTGGAGCAGCTGCACATGCCCTAATATAATGCTGTTCAATGTTGTCTTTACTGAGGGTTGCTTCTCTAGCGTCCACATGACCCCTCTCCCAATGCGGACCACTTAGTTTAAAGGCTGGAAGTTTTGTGGTTGAGGGATGAACTGACTTTGAGCAGGCATGCGACGAGGGCAGTTTCTTTTGATGTGATTTGGCTCAAAACATGACAGACACAAGCGTTTCTGCCTGCAGTGTGCAAGGGTAGAGTGCTCAAGAGACTGACAGACTCTACAGGACCTTTGGTAAGTCTGTGCCGGATGGATCGGTTTGTCTGTGGCCAGGACATGTTGTGATAAAGCACGATCAAAGAGACCGATCAGTGTTCTCAAGCAACCATCATCGCAGGGGGGTTTGGCTGCTGGGTTATTCTCAACCTGCACAGGAGGCTCTCTGGGTTGACATGTCGGCGCCAAATTATCAGGTGCAGGGGTCTGGATGTTAACCGTGACAAGTGCAGGCTGCTTTGACTTGGAGAGTTTCTGTTCTCTGGCCTCGATCTGGTATTGATCTATCTGCTCTTGAATATCACTAACAGTCCACTTGTCCGGTGCTTTAAACTTGAGGACTGCTGCCAGTGAGGGATCTGGACAGTACTTAACAAACATCATAGCAACTTCTTGGCAGGGGTTGTCTAAACGTCGACCTAGCCTTTTCAAACCTTCTTCTGCTGCATCAACTGCCTTGTTTAGCCGAACCCAATACTCTAGAGGAGTTTCTCCTGCTGTTGGGACTGTACTGTAGAAGTCCGCCATGGGCATACATGAAAAACTCACCTCACCGAAATGTCGACTGAGGATGTTGTAGATCACTTCTGGGCTCTCTCCTGGTTTCAGTGAGGGACTGCTTCTCAGAGTGATTCTTACAATGTCTTTGGCTTTTCCCATTAACTTACACATTATCTCAGAATGTTGCTCTGCTACGGGTGTGGCTCGTTTCTTGAAGTAGGTTTTCATCAATTCTTCCCACTCACACAACGTGATCTTGTCCGACTCATCTCCTCTGAAGACAGGAGGCTCTTTCACATCTGACTGCAGGACTAACTTGGCACCGGTCAGGTTAAGGTAAGTAGAGTCACTAGGTAACTGGCCGACACTGCTCTGAGCTTGTGCGCCTCTAACACCACTTTCTCTACATTCTTCCTTTAACTGATCCCTTATAGTTTGTCCCACCTGCTGTGCAATGCTTGTTATCAAGTAATTTAATGCCAGGTCAGTTGTAGCTGAGTTGTCAGAGAGTGCGTTACTGGGCTGAAGACCAGCAGGTGTACGGTTAAGAATGCGAGTAGAACAGAAAGCTGGGGAGCCTGCAGCATTCACATCTCTAACTGGTGTGGCAGGCAGCCTACCTCTCCCAAAACTGAAACTGTTAAGCTGACTGTTATCATCCATTTTTTCACAACAGACACATAAAGCTCACTTTTAACCACTTGAATAACCCTTTTTCCTTAGTTTTTTTTTTTTTTTTTTTTTTAAACCTTGTGAATAAACATTTTAACACTAATATGTGAGACAAAGCAACCTCTGGTGACCAAGCTGATGTTGATCCACAGCTCCAGGAACCGCGATGACGATGAACCAGCCTGGAGCGGAGTGAATCCGGGTCACGGCACCACTGTAGCCGGTCTAGCCGACCCTCTCTTGTCTCACGGTGATCAAACTCTGCGTTGTGTTGTGTGAACAGATGAGATGGGATTCACCGCTGTTTTGCCAGTGGAGCAGGATTTATTCGAAACCAGCTGTGCAAACAAAACAAAATCAATACAGCAGCTCGTCTCTCCTCAGCGGGATCTCGCGCCATCTCAGCTAATGCACGTTTCTATAAGTTTGCTTAATCCATTCAACAGTGGCATTTTTCCTATGTTTCATCATGAACGTTATAACAAATGAACAAAAAACCATAAGCTCACGTACCTGTGCGAACAAAACAAAATCAATACAGCAGCTCGTCTCTCCTCAGCGGGATCTCGCGCCATCTGAGGAGAGTACCGCGAAACTGCAGGGAGTGCCTTCCATACAGGAAGTCACCAAAATAAAACAAATTTCAAAATAAAATGACAATATACGTAAAATAAATAATTCAACATGAAAATTATATGACAAAATGAAAACAAATACTAAGGATGGACTTTTGGTGAATTACAACGCCATTGCTGGAACACACCTGTTACATCTCCACAACACAAGAACAACCCTGAAAGAACAATCACATTTAAATTTCAGTCAATTTAAATTTTTGTCACAGTCCACTGTCCCCCATGAAGAACCCTGCTGTCGGTGTGTCGCACTCATAGTCGTCATGTCAGGATGTCATTTGCAACACTTAAAAGGTCCAAGTTCCTTTGAAAGTCGGATTGTCCTAATTTACAAGGCCTTTTTCGTAATAGCTAATTTTTAGATGGTTCTGCATACCCTAAATGAACTATCTACATTTTAGCAGATTTAATTTATGCCTCTTGATGCTAAAAGAGCAGAACAGCCTAATATGTTCTTTGCATGTGTCTATTAGTAAACTAATCATTGGGTTTGTTCTGTATTTCCCAAAGTGATGGTCAAGGATGGCTTCAGCCTCACATTCACACAAGACAAACAAGACAACACAACAATGAAAAACCAGCTGGACAGTCCTTTCTGAGTGTATTTTTGCCGAAAATACTTTTCAAAAAATTCAATTTTAGGACTGTAAAAAATTAACAAATTGTTTGTGCATTCCCAATCGAATGTAAAATAGCATGCTTGTACAAAAAAGGCCCACATTATTCCATTTGTCACTGTGTCTCTTTTAGATAGAGACCCATGAGGAATGGAATCATTGACGTCAAAAAAATGGTACCTGAGTACCCCAAATGTGCATCAAGGCAGCACTTATGCCCAGAACAAAATATTTGTGAGATAAACATTCCCCTAACAGCTATCCCTATGTTCATATATTTTATCAAATTTCTCATCACCATAGAAAGGTATGATGTGCATTGAAGACCTTGCAGAGCATCAATTTGCATTAATTGTGTGTGTGTGTGTATGCGTGAGAAAGTACATTCTTAACCTCCTCCACCAGTTGAGCACTCATGTCACCAGTTTGCATCTTCCTTTGATATGCATACAGCTGATTGGCCTCTTGCTTCACCAAAGTGTGAACATCAGGGTCAGTGTAAGTTTTTACAACTTCACCTCCATCTGAATTAGAAAATAGGCCATTTGGTCCTTTGCACCATATGCCAACAAATTTAATTTTTGAAGTTGAATTTTCTCTGAAACAGAAAATCCAATGGTGACTTGTCTTTGGTCCACTTCACCTGATTGGCCAACGAAGTTAACATAATTGCCATTCAACTTTGGAGAGGTTAGGAATTTGTCACTCTTAGTAAGTGTGTTTCATCAGAAAGGAAAAGAAATAACCATATTTTGTATACTATGTCTTCTTATAGCATATTCTAAAAGAGAGAAGTAGATCATATCCTACATAGTTATCAGCAAGAGGGGCTGATTTAAGCCAAGACTCTAAACAAAAGGAAGAAAAGGACAGAGCATATAGATGTGTGTGTGTGTGTGTTACTGTCAACTTCAGTATCATCCTTGGCATCAGATGAGTCAGAGTAGGCATGATCCCATCACGCCCCACCTCCTTGCTTCCTTCCACCTTGCTTGTTAAGAAAGTCCTCCATCAAGTCTTTGGTCCAAAGTCTCCTTTTGCTGCACATGCCAGGGTCATATTGCTGTCCCAGTCTCTTCTCTGGATGTCCTCCTTGCAGGTGGCCATTTGTTGCCACCCATTGATTCTGGTACATGGCTTGTCCTTGCATCAAAAGTGAGATCCATCCAGTTCTAATTCGGCCACATTCCGCTTTAGTGGCTGGTGATGTGATTGTCGTCACCGTGAACACCATGTCAGCAAACATCTGCAGAACTCTTCAGTGGTCAGGGAAAGTGGGACAACTTCACTAAACACAAGCAGGGCTGTTATGGCCTCCCCACACGCCTTCCTTACACCATTGTCCCACTCATGGTCTCCACCATCAGTCACAGGATACTTGCTAAGCATCCGTTTGGATACGAGCGACAATGCATGTCTGGAAGGGATCGTTTGCAGTTAGAACACAGCTCATGTGTTGGATCTTCTTCAGGTCTTGGTGAAGATGAAACTGGACATAATGGCATGGCTGATGATATTGGACTCATCGTGCATGTTGTTGTATCAGGATGTTGTTGTCAGGTTGTTGGCAGAGCAAGGGTGGAGGTGTGCGATCAAGATCATGGTCCACTCTGAGACACTGAGGCACTGTAGGAGAAAGAGAAGGAAGACCTATTCTGAGAAGTCTTGTCTGTTCTTTTCATGTCAGTGTGTGTTGCAGATCTTCATCATCTATGTAACGATCATCATTACAAGTCTTAGTTGCAAGCCGTGCTCTCTGCCCTCAATGGTTTTTAGCCTTTTTCATTTTTTTTTCCCCCAAAGAGTCCATGCCCTAAACATAATTCTTGAATGCTCTTTGATTTTCTCTCAATTAATTATTTTTCTTTTAAACAATGCAATGTGATGTTTTCCCTTATCACCATTTTTCCCAACAAAAATCTCACTTATCTATTTTGTTTAACTCACTTTCTCTTGTTCTCAAAAGTTCCCTATATTAGTGTTTTTTTTTATGCATGCTTTCCTCATTTTTTTTCTTTACCTATAGTTGCTTGTTTACCAGATTTCCCATATTTACAGATGTCACTCGGTTGTGCACAATTCCCTTAAGACAAGGTCGTCACCCCGAATCCGTGTTGTTCCTTCGGCACAATCCACGACAAAGCCGAGCTGTATCCAATGAATAATGCGTAATCCACTCTTTATCACTTCAAGATTTTGTTTGCATTAATTTATATCCAATATACAATTGTGCATGATTCACTCCTATTGTCTAATCTATTACTATCTATTAATCTATTACTGAGGTCTTATCAGCACAAAACAGCTACAAGCGCAACTCACTCTTTGTTGTTACAGAGGTCTTGTTCGCGCAATGGTGCGCGACTCACTCACAATTTTTTTGGTTTATTTTTTATATTATTGAGGTCTTGTCCGCCCATACCATGCGTAAATCACTCAATGTTGTTACTGAGATCTTATTAGCATGAAAGTATACCCAGTATACTCTGATACGCGATTCACTCATGTTCCAGAGATCTTATCCGTACCGACAAGTGACCAAATGTGCATATGGGAAACACGACAACACTTACATATAAACATGCAACTAATGCTCAAATATAGTAATTATTTCAGGATTCTCACCATCAAAAAAAACGTAGTTCCACTCTTGATAAGAGATTCCAGTGGTGATGGTCTGGAATCCTGGACGGTCAGCCCTGAAAATCTCTGAATGTCACTGACAGAGAGGCTGGAGGAAAAAAATAATTCCAGGATGATCAGTCGCTGTCCGCCACAGGTCCAGATCCAATCAGCCAAGGAATCCCACTTCTGACACCAAATTGTTGTGGAAAAAATTTCTATCATCCTAAGTAGGATAGAGAATGCCTGAAATAAATACATAGCTCTGGCAGTTTTTATTACCTTTGCAAAACAAAGGGGTCAGACAACATACAGTATGCATGGCGGTCTGTAGGTGTCTGGCCAAGAGTGGCCTCTTGGCGGGAACTTTGCTATTCCATAGCATGCAAATGATTTACATTACAATAGAAAAGAGACATTCATGTCACTCCCCCGATGCCACCCTCATGTATGGGGGTTAGTCTACACACCCAATCTTCTGGCACGGTTTGTCACACCCATGCGAGACAACCTCCTAGGGTCAGCCATTTGGTGGGACATCCTGATGTCCACTTATCCCATGAAGGTAAAGCTTTGATCAAAGAATGACCTCCTCCGACACTGCCCCTAACCCCAGGTTACAGATAGCCTCCTGCTGTGCCACCATCTTTGAAGGGACAGCAGGATGTGCTCGGATGCAAATGTTGAAGCTCTACAAAAGGCCGTAAAGTAATTCAAACAATGTGTAACCTATGTTATACCGGTGAAATATAAAATTTTCCATCACAGGTTCTAACTAGGCTACCACAGTTTCTGCATTACCAAACACTAATTCAGATGTTGGGACTCATTTTCAGTCAACAAGACCATGTCAACAAAGGCCCTGCAGGAGATGAGGTGACCGAGAGGTTAAGGTGCTGGACTGCTAATCCATTGTGTTCTGCGTGCATGGGTTTGAATCCCATCCTCATGGGACTATACCAATGCAGTAGTTTTGACACCACCTGTGTTTTTAGGAAACATCATTAGAATGCAATTAATCAAAGTATCAGGTACGATGTTGGAGATGGAGAATGCTTTTTTAGCAGGAAAAAGACACAATATACCATTTGGAGAATGCAGGCATCGATTCCACTTCATCAATGAAATGTTTTCCGCATGTTGCACAATTTTCCACAGGAAAGAAATCTTGACGATGTATCACCAAAAGTGCTGAACCGCCCAATGTGTGGCTGAAACTAGTGCACAAGGAATAACTTGTTTAAGTAAACCTTTTAAACCTCGATGACCCATCAAGAAGTCAACCTTTGTTGGTTCAATTCTCCCAGTCACGATGAGGATGTGTGCTGGTTTAGTGCATATGCAGAACTTAGTTCCCATCGTGTAAGCATGTTTGGTGTGTTTGAAGGGGTATAGCTCAGTGGTAGAGCATTTGACTGCAGATCAAGAGGTCTCCGGTTCAAATCCGGATGCCCCTGATGCACTCCTTCGTTTTAAGAATAGTCTAAGAGTACATGAATGCATGGCTCATAATAGCAACAACTTCGGTGTAATATAACTCGCGATTGCTTCCCTTTTTGCATGGCTCCTTTCTACATTCTTCACACTGACATGAAATTTCTGCAGTGGCTTTTGTCCAAATTCCTCGCGGATGACACAGCCCCCCCCGACCCCCCACGTCTAAGAGAAAGTCCAGCCGCACCACAAAACAAAGTCATTTCAGCTGCTTTTACCCACGATCTTATCTTTTCCGTGCTGACTCAAAGCTCAGGACCATCGGACCAGAGCTCTGCCTTTGGGCTCAGCTCCCACATCACTGTGGCGGACCAGTGGAGCATCCAACGTAGATCAACTGGTAAACTGTCATGTTAGATGCCAAGAACAAGATGCCAAGGTACCTTGAACTCCTCCAGTGGGGGTCAGATCTCTTCCCCAACACATAGACAATTTCATTGAAATGTCAAGACAACCTCTTTTGTCCTGCTAATGTGGTCTGTTTTGTTAGCCCAAATGTCCAAAATCACAAGGGTTTTGCCTTTGTAGGGAGCATTGTAGTACATGTCACATGTGTACTACACATGCCATTAGAAAGGATGGGAATTTCTTCAACACAACAAGACTTCTGATTCAAAAACATTTTGTTGAAGAAAAGCACATTATTTCTGGAACATCTTATGTGAACTAAAATTCTCCCTACAAAGGAGAGATCTTGGTCCATTTGGACAATTGTCAATCTGCCCCCACTTTGGACACATCATCATGTTTCATTGTTTGGCAACTGCTTTCTGAGTTTCGCCAGTACTCTTATAACCCCCCCCCCCCTCCTCCACTCCGGGTTTCCATAAATTAGTGGTTATCCCGTTTGCCTCACACGCATAAGGCCCCCTGTTTAAAACTGGGTGGAAACATGGGCTTTCTATTCCCTGTTTTACAAAATAACTGGTGGTCTAGTGGCTAGGGTTCGGTGCTCTCACCGCCGCGGCCCGGTTTTCGATTCCCGGTCAGGGATTTGACATTTGGATAGGTTTTTACTGGAGAGAGGATTTGTCTTCGGCCTCGGTGGAATGGTTGGGGTCATCTTGAAGCGCTATTTGGGAACAATAACTCACGGACTCGGTTTCTTCACTATTACATGACAAGAGACTGGTCTAGAGAACGCGGCCAGGATGAGGATATTTGTCTGACGCTGGATAGATCCTGGACTCATTTCCGATCCCACATCTCTTTTACAAAATACAAAGGATTCCTTGGAGAATGCGGGTATCGATTCTGCTGCATCTCGCATGCTAAGCAAGCACTTTACCATTTGAGGTAATTCCCCTGGTTTGGGGTATTTGTCGGATGCTAAGGGGTAGATCCAATCCCAACATCTCTTCTACAAAAGGTGAAGAACTCCTTGGAGACTGTGGGCATTGATCCCAAACAAGACAAGACAAGGTGCTAGACAGGAGAATGCAGTTAGGACTGGGTTTAGGGTGATACCTATGGCTGTATTTGGCCTAGATATTGGGATTGGGGCCCGGATTAGTGTTTGGTACTTGGGAACATTTAATCACAAAAAACAAAAGAGGTTTTGGAGAATGCGGGCATTGAACCCACTACCTCTCACATGCAAAGCGAGCGCTCTACAATTTGAGCTAATTCCCCTGCTGTTGCAGCATTGGCAGAGAAATCTTCTGGCATACTCTACGTGTCCTTGCAGAGATGAAGTGGCCCTGGTCCCGAAATGTCCACCTCCAAGATGGACTGAGGTCTTAAACTACCCACATGGACAAGCCAAATATCTTCTGGACAAAAAGAGTTCATGGTCAGACACGACAAAGGTTGAGCCGGTCACCCGAACATGAAACTTTTGATCTGAGTGTCCGGGATTCAAGTCCCTGTTCAGGTGACCAGGTCTGAGGTCCACTTGCAAACGCCTCCTTTTTGCCCTCAATATACGAGGGCAACAGGACAATCCCTTGGTACTCTATGGAAACTATATGAGGAGCCTGGCTTTTAACTGGAACTGGAAAGACTTGTGGCCCCGCACACAAACCAAGTATCTTCTGATCAGCTGATCCTTGACATCAGCTGTCACAGACATTGGCGTCGTTTGGGGACCTCCTCCTGATCCACGGTTACCACTGATTTGTAGAGTAAGTCAATAAGTCATCATACTCTTACTGTTAAAGGAAGACACAGTCCAAACACTCGATTGCTGCAAGGCAAGTAGGTTCCACCAAGACTTGAACTTGGATCACTGCATTCAGGGTCCAGAGTGCTAACCATTACACCATGGAACCCTTTGTTTTGGATGTGACTGGCACCTTCTGGCGTAACAATGGAGGCTTTGCAAACCAGGACAACAACTTTCCTCTTTGATGAGCACAAAGTATTTTTGGGTACAATCCAGGGGTCTTGTGCTCTCACGGAAATGGCTGTCCTTTTCCAACAGGAGTTGAGATGAAATGTATTCAAATAGACAAACTGCATTGATCACTCTATCAGAATTTCTCAGTTTGCCAATTTCAGACTGCGTGACAAAGACTCAAGTCCAACTCCATGGACAGGGAAGCGGAGGTCCTTCAGACAAGACGGTATTGCCATTTTTTCCTGGCAGACATAACATGAGCAAAGGGATTGTCCTTCGAGCCGGACTTGAACCAGCTACATAAGGATGCCAGCTTGAACCACTTCAGTACGCCGCTCTTCCAACTGAGCTATCGAAGGTCTTGCTGTTCTGAGGCTAGTGAGTACGGCCGAGCGTTCGACGGCGTCTCATCGAGGTTGTGGCTGAGAATGCCACTATTGACAGAATTTGGATTAGATAATCAAGTCTTGTGGTGGAGAGTCTCAGGTGGAGAGTCTCAGGTCGAGAGGTGTGACGTTTCTGATCGAATTCAGAGGTCATCAGTTGGTCCTGAACACGGTCTTGGCACTTTTTTTCACGATGAAAGGTATGAAAACAGCCCTGTTGCATTGGCCGGGAATCGGACGCGGGTCTACCACGTGGATCGATCCTGGACTCATTTCCGATCGTAACATCGCTTTTACAAAAGGCAAAGAACTCCTAGAAGACTGCGGGCATTGATCCCACAGCAAGACAAGACAAGGTGATACCTATGGCTGTATTTGGCCTAGATATCGGGATTGGGGCCCGGATTAGTGTTTGGTACTTGGGAACATTTAATCACAAAAAACAAAAGAGCTTTTGGAGAATGCGGGCATTGATCCCGCTCCCCCTCACATGCGAAGCGAGCGCTCTACCATTTGAGCTAATTCCCCTGCTGTTGCAGCATTGGCAGAGAAGGTCCAGTCTTATAACTATTTTGGTTCCTTTGCTGGACTACGTCAAAGCGACACAGACTCTGCCTTTCTGAGTGCAAACCTAACGCAGTCCCTGGTGGTCTAGTGGCTAGGATTCAGCGCTTTCACCGCTGCGGCCCGGGTGCGATTCCCGGTCAGGGAATTGACATTTGGCTAGGTTTTGACTGGAGATAGAGTCGCCAGATCGTCAACCTCCCACCTGGAGGCGAACTCGTCGCCCACAGTACCGAGGCCATGTCGGCGAAGACGGCAGTACATGGCACAGACACAGCTTCACTCTTCCCCCACTTTAGGCCCCGACTGAAAAAGCAGAACCCCCCATCGCAGCTAAAATAGCCCACTTGGGAGAGCGTTGGACTGGAGTTCTAAAGGTCCTCACAATAAACCTCACTCCTCCTGATGGTCGTTACGTCTTTCAATAATGGGGTGTTAAAATGTGGATTGTCAAAAGGAACAAAGACAATCCATCTGCAACCTGGTCAACGGACAGGTAAACAGTGCAGGTACCCTGCTTTGTGCGGCTCCTTTTCAGTGTCCTCCATTGTCAGCGAACCTCACAAGGTCACAGTTTTTTCCTGATCAGGGCACCGTTTTAGGTTGTGTGGATGAGTGGTCTAAAGCACCAGATGAAGGCTCCTTTTGCTCAGCGGGCACTGGTTGAAATCCCACAGCTGGCATTTTCCTGGTCAGGTCCATTATCCACGACTGGAATGATTTGGCAGCAAAGGACTGTCAGATTGTACAACACACCCGAGCACCTCATGAGCAGAGTTATCCTTTTCCGGGAAAGAAACAAAAACTCTGACTCGAAGGTGCTGATTGCTGCTCCCAGTTGCTTCTAATTCGTCTGCGAGCAAAAATTGAATTTTAGAGTCTGGTTAATTGAAAAGATTTGCTAGCTAGCCAGGAGTTGAAACTTGAATCTTCTGAGATGAGTTATCCTTTGCCCCACTATTCGTACAACAAAAGGACCTGTCATTTAAGGTTAGCTTCTGGATTGTCACTGTTTCGCCAAGACTACAATTGGGTTGAGAGAAAAGTACTTTTTAGACAAGACAATAACAAAAGCAACACACACCTGCCATGACCCAGGGTTGGTGCGGACACAACAATGAGTACGAACCACGATATGATTACAGCTGTCTAACCCGTAGACAACACGTCATCCACTGCGCCACTAGCCATTCAACAAAATAACCTGGAGTTTAAGGTTGGGTTCTAACTAGGCTACCACAGTTTCTGCATTACCAAACACTAATTCAGATGTTGGGACTCATTTTCAGTCAACAAGACCATGTCAACAAAGGTCCTGCAGGAGATGAGGTGACCGAGAGGTTAAGGTGCTGGACTGCTAATCCATTGTGTTCTGCGTGCATGGGTTTGAATCCCATCCTCATGGGACTATACCAATGCAGTAGTTTTGACACCACCTGTGTTTTTAGGAAACATCATTAGAATGCAATTAATCAAAGTATCAGGTACGATGTTGGAGATGGAGAATGCTTTTTTAGCAGGAAAAAGACACAATATACCATTTGGAGAATGCAGGCATCGATTCCACTTCATCAATGAAATGTTTTCCGCATGTTGCACAATTTTCCACAGGAAAGAAATCTTGACGATGTATCACCAAAAGTGCTGAACCGCCCAATGTGTGGCTGAAACTAGTGCACAAGGAATAACTTGTTTAAGTGAACCTTTTAAACCTCGATGACCCATCAAGAAGTCAACCTTTGTTGGTTCAATTCTCCCAGTCACGATGAGGATGTGTGCTGGTTTAGTGCATATGCAGAACTTAGTTCCCATCGTGTAAGCATGTTTGGTGTGTTTGAGGGGGTATAGCTCAGTGGTAGAGCATTTGACTGCAGATCAAGAGGTCTCCGGTTCAAATCCGGATGCCCCCTGATGCACTCCTTCGGTTTAAGAATAGTCTAAGAGTACATGAATGCATGGCTCATAATAGCAACAACTTCGGTGTAATATAGCTCGAGATTGTTTCCCTTTTTGCATGGCTCCTTTCTACATTCTTCACACTGACATGAAATTTCTGCAGTGGCTTTTGTCCAATTTCCTCGCGGATGACACAGCCCCCCCCCCCCCCCGACCCCCCCCCCCCCCGACCCCCCCCCCCCCCCCCCCCAAGAGAAAGTCCAGCCGCACAACAAAACAAAGTCATTTCAGCTGCTTTTACCCACGATCTTATCTTTTCCGTGCTGACTCAAAGCTCAGGACCATCGGACCAGACCTAAATTCATGAGGAGCCGGGCTTTTAACTGGAACTGGAAAGACTTGCAGCCCCGCACTGTCTACTCTGAGCCCTCCCGGATGACTGAGCTCCTCACCCTATCTCTTAGGGTGAGTCCAGCTACCCTACGGAGGAAACTCATTTCAGCTGCCTGTATCCGAGATGTCATTCTTTCGGTCATGACCCAAAGCTCATGACCATAGGTGAGGGTGGGAACATAGATCGACCGGTAAATTGAAAGCTTTTTTAACCACGACGGTCCGTTACAGCGACCGCATTACTGCCGAGGCTGCGCCGATCCGTCTGTCGACCTCACGCTCCCACTTTCCCTCACTCGTGACCATACCTAAGATACCTAAACTCCTCCACCTGGGGTAGGACCTCATTCCCAACCCGGAGGGAGCACTCCACCCTTTTACGACTGAGAACCACGGCCTCTGATTTGGAGGTACTGAGTCTCATCCCAGACGCTTCGCACTCAGATGCAAACCGTCTCAGTAAGCGCTGAAGGTCACAGCCCGTAGAGGCCATAAGAACCACATCATCTGCAAATAGCAGAGATGAGATTCTAAGGCCCCTGAAACAGATTCCCTCAACACCTTGGATGCGCCTAGAAATTCTGGGATGTCCATAAGTGCACTTGGCACCAGGACACCCTTGGCTGCAGGTCTATGATCGACTTTGCAGTCGTGTCATCAGACCTGCGTCCGCATGTTCTGGACAGGCGGGTGAAGAGAGGGGCTGAGCTGTCAACTGATCACCACCTGGTGATGAGTTGGATTAGATGGCGGGGGAGGATGCTGGACAGACCTGGTAGACCCAAACGAGTAGTGAGGGTGTGCTGGGAACGTCTGGCCGCCATCAAGCTGAAGAAGGAGTCCTATCGAGCATTGATGGCTTGTGGGACTCCGGAAGCAGCTGACAGGTACTGTCAGGCCAAACGGTTCGCGGCTTCGGCGGTTGTCGAGGCAAAAACTCGGGTGTGGGAGGAATTCGGTGAGGCCATGGAGCACGACTTTTGGTCGGCCTCGAAGGGGTTCTGGCAAACCGTCCGGACCCTCCGAAAAGGGAAGCATTGCCCAGTCCACACTGTTTACAGTGGAGACGGGGCCTGCTGACCTCGACTGGGGATTTGTTTTGGTGAAGTAGGTGCAGACACATCCATTAAAAAATGAAAATACAAAATTTACAGTATACAGGATAAATATATGTACACGGTCTGTTATTTGTTTGTTGTTCCGGAACTGCAGTCTGATTGTTTTTCCTAAGAGTCCAAACTGAGCGTTAATTTAACGCATATAGAGTGTCAAAGTGGCAGGATGAGGCAGAGGTGGGTTGTGAACAGTGTCGGGGGGGGGGGGGGGGGGGGGGGGGTTCCGGGACTTGTTGATGAGGCTGACAGCAGACGGGAAGAAACTGTTCTTGTGGCGTGAGGTTTTGGTCCTGATGGACCGCAGCCTCCTCTCAAAGAGACTGTGTCCGTGTTGAGAAGGATCGGCCACAATCCTTTTCTGCACGCCTTAGGGTCCTGGAGGCGTACAGATCCTGGAGGGACGGGAGATTGCAGGAGGTGAGGATGGACTCAATGATGGAGCTGTAGAAGTGCACCAACATTGTCTTTGGCAGGATGAATTTCTTCAGCTGCCATAGGAACGTAGGAAGTACATCCTCTGCTGTGCCTTCTTGATGAGGGAGCTGATGTTCGGCTCCCACTGGAGGTCCTGGGAGATGATGGTACCCAGGATGCGGAAGGACTCCACAATGTCAATCGTAGAGTCACAGAGGGTGATGGGGACAGGAGAGGCTGAGTTCTTCCTGTTGTCCACAACCATCACCACTGTTTTTAGGGCGTTGAGCTCCAGGTTGTTCAGGTTGCACCAAGTCACCAGATGGTCAACCTCTCACCTGTAGGCAAACTTGTCGCCGTCAGAGATGAGTCCGATGAGGGTGGTGTCGTCCGCAGACTTCGGGAGCTTGACAGACTGGTGACTGGAGGTGCAACTGTTTGTGTACAGGGAGAAGAGCAGAGGAGAAAGAACGCAGCCCTGGGGGGATCAGGTGCTGACGGTTTTTGTATCTGAGATGTGTTTCCCCAGCTTCACGCACTGTTTCCTGTCAGACAGGAAGTCTGTAATCCACCTGCAGGTGGAGTCAGGCACGCTCAGCTGGGAGAACTTCTCGTGGAGCAGAGTTGGGAGGATGGTGTTGAAGGCGGAGCTGAAGTCCACAAACAGGAGCCTAGCATAGGTTCCTGCGGAGTCCAGGTGCTGGAGGACCAACACACCAAGGCAGCCGTCCGCAGCGCCATTTTGGAAACACGTGGTGGCATGGGAATAAATGACTACATGGTAATCAGGTGGTTAGGTGTCAGTGGTTCCAGACACATGGGTTGTTTACATTGTCCACAGTAAGAGGGTGATTATTCACAACAGACATGGCTTCCTAAAGAAAGGTTCTCAAGGAACTGTCACTCAACCTGCCAGCACTGTTTGCTAGGACTGAAATGAGCACGCTTTTGATGATTCTGATCTGGCGCTCCCAAACACCTCCCATATGGCTTGCATTTATGACAAAGTTGCATTGCTTGTCTGCCAGGTATTCTGTTACTCTTTCTGTGTTTATTTCCTTTAGAGACTTTTCCATTTCATTTTTAGTTCAAACTAAGTATGTTCCCTGATCTGATCGGATGTGCCAAACAGCACCTCTGATGGCAATGAAGCATCTTGGGGCATTGATGAATGAGTCAGTGGTCAAGTCCTCCAGCATCTCTATGTGAACACCTCCAGAACATAGACAAGTGAATAGTAGACTGTACTGTTTTTGTTCTTTACACCCTTGTTTTGTGTGAAAGGGGCCAAAACAATCCATGCCACCATAGGTAATTGGTGGAGAAGGCTCAATGTGGTCTTGAGGTAAGTCAGCCATCTTTTGTTCCTCTGTGGCTCATCGAGCTTTCCGGCATGGGATGCACTGTCAAATATGTTGAGCCACTGCTTTGCTCCCTCCCATGATCCAGTAGTCATTTGCTCTGAGTTAATTCAAGAACCAATATAGTTCTGAGACTGGACCTTCTCTGCCAGGAAAAGCAGGGGAATTAGCTCAAATGGTATAGCGCTTGCTTTGCATGTGAGAGGTAGCGGGATTGATTGCCTAAATTCTACAAGGAATCCTTTGTTTTATTGGCTAATTGTAGGCCATTCGCGCACCCCGAGGTTACAGAGGTCAAAGGTAAGCCCATATTCAGCAGCACAGTGGCGAAAGGTAAATTTATGTGCATTACCGTTTCCACAGGTTCTCGATTTGTACAACCCGGCATTAATACCTCTTAGTGTAATTCTACCTTACTGGTGGATGCCTTCTTCTGGTCGCTCCTCAGGGCTGACCTCTGGTAGTGGTGCGGTGGACCCGACGTGAGTGATAGGTTACCGACCGAGAACATGACTGGTGTTTGTGCCCTGATTTCTTTCCTTCCTCCAATAACAGATTGTCAATTGATGTGGAGCGCCTAGTGCATAGTGCTACTTCCGTAGGGTCTAGCAAAGAGGGGCTCATTGGTTCCAATTCCAGCAGTCCTCTACTGGTATTTCCATACTTTCTTATCAGAGGTCATGTTGAGATACAAAGCCTGTTTTCAGGAGAAATGCAAGACCCCGGGATACAATAGGTCTTCTTTGTACACTTTTCAGCAGCAGACATTTTGAAAAGCACCCCTGGTTTACTGCCCAGGAGTAACAGCCTCGGCCACTCTGGAATGAAGGGTGACGCCACTTCAAGATGCAAGAAGCTGTCAGGAGTGGGATTTGAACCCACGCCTCATTCGAGACTGCACCCTGAAGCAGTGCCTTCGACCACTCGGCCACCCTGACCCTCCAGAGGCTACTTTTTAAAAGTCATTCAAACACTCTGCGTTTTGTTTCCCATGTGGGTATTATGTTATGTTAGTCCAGATTAACAGCCTAGTTATTTGTGTCAGTCCCAGGGACCATTTCCAGACCCTCGTGTGACACTTGTGTTGGACTCTTTTGGAGAGCCCTTGCATTCTTCCCAATAGGTAAACCCTTTGTATCGGTGCCAAATATATACGGGATTCCCCACCTGCTGACCGAATGACACACGACAAATGGCGTCGTCTCAACGTTGCAAGCAGTTACTGTCTAGAAGAGTAAAGGCAGCATTGCCAGGTTGACATGCTCAGCTGGCACTATGGCTTAGCTGGTCAAAGTGCCTGTCTAATAAACAGGAGATCCTGGGTTCAAATCCCAGCAGTACCTGGGTGCTTGGTCCGTGAAACTTTGGCAGCTGAATTTTGATCCACGTACCTCTTTTTGTCACTTGCCCTTCAAAAACGAGTCTACGGTGCATCCACACCTGACATGATTGTTGTGGATCCCATTACGCCAGAAGGAGCTAAATCCAAAGAGTATGACATTGTGATGTTTTGTCATTCAGTGCCACTTTGCATAGGCTCAGCCACTTTTCTCCGACATGTGGCATTGGTGGTTCAGTGGTAGAATTCTCGCTTGCCAAGCGGGAGCCCTGGGTCCAATTCCCAGCCAATGCAGAGTATCTCAGCTTGTACCTTTCTTTAGAGTTCATGTGAAAAAGTACAAAGGCTCTTTTTCCTGCGAAAGGGCAGAACTCAGAATGACACCTGAAAAGTAAGAGAACGGACCACCTGACAGTTAAGGTGGACAGCACTTGAGTATTTGCACATTTCTGTCAGAAGTAGAAACTTATTGAAACCTTACTGCAGTGATGCTGATGTAGTCTCTGTGCAATTGGTCAGAGCGTTGGACGGGCCGCGCTTGTGTTGTTGACATTTGCTGCCAGCCAATCAGGATGCGAGACAGATGTCAGACAAGCAGAGAGACTTTGGAGAAATGAAGTCAGGTATTTGAATCCCGTCTAAGCCAGCAGTCAAGTCACAGTTTTCTTCTCCACAATATTATTTTTTTCCAATTAATCCCTATATAATTACAAATTATTCCTATCAGGCTTATATTGATACCAGTGCTTGAAATAAAATACAAAATCAATGCAATGTCACAAAGAATATTTATTTATCAGGTTGCCACACTCAAGAACACTCTCAATAATAATAAAAAAATCTACATGTAAGCAGTTATGAATAATGAATATACACATTGTTCACTTATTTTGCCGCCTTTGTTTCTCCTTTTCATAGAAAGGAAAGGCCTGGAACTCCCTCCAGCTCATCTCTTTTTCCATCCTGTGCTCTCTATAGATGGAGAACACTTTGGCAGGACAGTAGATGTACTTCTCTGAAGCCAGTGTGGATGCGGGGGCTTTTCCGGCCCTGCTTCAGCTGCATCCTGCAGAGGCACTTTCGGACAGGGGGTGGAGGAGATTCATCCCTCTTTCTCTTCTTCTGCTGTTTTTCCTCCACCCTCTTTCTTGTCTCATCCACCTCTCGCTGGAAGAAGTCTGTTTGACTGAAATCTTTAAATGGCATCTTAGGGTCTGTCAGACCTTCTGCAGCAATAAGATTATCTGACAGGGCCTTGTTGATGAACGTCGTGGTTGATGTCCCATCCACTTGATATTTTGATTTTGGTTGGCCACAGCACAGACATGGTTTTTGTTTGAGTTTTTTGGCACAGGAGGTGGTTGCTGCTGCTCCAACGGGGTATGAGCAGGTGGTGGTGGTGAAATAACCATCTCTGCAGGCAGTGTCACTACAGGCACAAGATGCAACTATTCCAACAAAGGGACAAATGATTACATTTTTACCTGGCTTTGCTTTGGCTGAGCGAGAAGTCCTCTCAGGCAAGAAAACAGCAAAAAGCAACACACACCAGCCGTGACTCAGACAGAACACAGAATACAAACAACAACACGATTACGGCTACAAGCTATCGTTTTTTGGGTGAGAACCATGAACTCCTACTCAGAGGTGCGGATTGCTCATTCTCGCTGCTTCAAATTTGCCTGCGAGCAAACCTTGAACTTTAGACTCAGATCAATCGAAATGTTTGCCGACGCCCCTTTCTCTGTCTTTTTGCCGTTTCTCATTGAGGTTTCCTGACTGAGAGCAGATCGGCCTCACGGCTGGTTGGTTGTCTTCCGTGCACGGGCAGACCTTTCCAGCAAGCATTGGTAGTGCTGGGCTGGTCGTTTCTTGCTCGGTCTGGCTGCACTCGCAAGCCAAGGAGCTCGGCGCGGTGCTGTGCCTGCCTCTTGTTTTAAACACGGGATAAGGGGAGAGCGTGAACGCAGTCCCCCACTACCACAAATTATGCAGTCGAGATTCCCGCATTTGGGGAATTCGCAGAGGTCAGCTCAACCCATGTGCAATGGCTGAGCCTCGCCCTGGGTGAACCACCTTCTTGATCATGGTATCTCCCCTGGCAGGTAAGTATGAGTTGCACCGGTCCCGCCCGGACTAGTCTCTCGCACATGTCACATGCTGAGTGGTGGTCTCATCAGGTCGCCCACAACAAGCCCAGCCACTTGACCTGTGTCCAAATTCAGAGACAGGACTCTGGTTATCTCAAGGAGTCAGTCTGTATGGCACTCTTGTGACTTCATTCTGAGCTAAGGCAGCGGCAGCAAGTGGCTTAGGGCAGTTGCTGCAGACATTCAATGCGGAGACTGAAGTACTGACTCCACGTCCCTAGTCACACCATGTAACATGAGAGGCCAATATGTTTAACCCTGACACGTGTAGATGTGCAAGGTCGTTGTGAGTCAGTGGGTTGTCAGGTTCAAACTCCTGTGACACTTGGAAAAACACTTAAATGCAGAAATACAGAAGAGACAGACAACAATATTCAAAGTTACTCGCAGCGAGGAGAGTGAAACCACATACCCAGTGACATGCCGCTCCACTGAGTATGCAGTTCAAACTCCTCTTTATTTATTCTCTTTCGGGGGTCCCTACTACATGGTCATGCAACTCTAGGGGTGGCAGTTGCACGAGCTGTATTTGTTTCTCTATGTGTATGTGTGTGTATGTGAGAGGAATTACTTTTATTGTTTTATGAGTTCTTATCTTGACACGTTCTTGCAGTATTAACGTGAACATCTGCAGGGTTGCGGTTGGTGCATCCAGGCACCTCCAGGACCTGGGGGTTGCTGGGGGTCTCTGATCAGGGTCACAGGAACATTTCTTCTTCAGCACATTCAAACACTCTTTCTATTGTCTAGGCAAATGGATATAAGGGTGATAACTGATGCTATATTCATTCTATCTACATTTTATTCTAACAAGGATCTATCCCTGAGCATCCGACAAATGCTCTGTCTCACCCTAAACCCAGTCGTGACAGCATTCTCAGTCGAGGACCTTGTCTTATTGTGTTGTCCATGTTTTGTTTATATTTCTGTTGTCAGTCGCTTCAGGATGACAACGGTTTGTGCTTCAAGGTGACCCCAACCATTCGACCGAGGCCGAAGACAAATCCTAGCTCCAGTCAAAACCTACCCAAATGTCAATTCCCTGACCGGGAATCGAACCCGGGCCGCGGCGGTGAGAGCGCCGAATCCTAGCCACTAGACCACCAGGGACTGCTTTATGTCTGCACTCAGCAAGGCAGAGACAGTGTCACTTTGACGTACTCCAGCAAAGGAACCAAAATAGTTCTGTGACTGGACCTTCTCTGCCAACATTGCAGCAGCAGGGGAATTACCTCAGATAGTAGAGCGCTTCCCTTAAATGTTAGACCCGAACCTCTTTTGTTTTGCTAATGTGGTCTGTTTTCTTAGCCCCGCAAATGTCCAAATGCACAATGTTTTTGCCTTTGTCGAGAGCATTGTAGTACATATGACATGTATGCTACATATGACATCAGAAATGATGGATATTTCTTCAACAGAACATGACGTCTGATTCAAAACATTTACTTGAAATGTTGGAGAGAAAAAAATGGAGTCGCTGAAACACATATGCAAGGCACTGCTGGGATTTGAACCCAGGACCTCCTGTTTACGAGACAGGAACTTTGACCAACTAAGCCACAGCGCCGGCGAAGGAGTGTCTTCAGTGTTAGGCGAACCACTGCATGACGGAAACCACACCAGTGGCCAGGCTTTCAACAGGACTGGTGAAATCCTGCCAGTGTAAGCGGACCGAATCCACGATTATTCTCCTCCTTGGTCTTCGCTGTGTCAAGGATGAGAATGTTGTTTGCATGCAACGACACCACAGCGGCCACCTCCTTCCTATAAGCCCCTTCGTGCAGGCCAGTGACGCACCCGATCAGTCATCCGTGAAATATGGATTGTGTGTCCAAACTGGGGACAGATGCCCGTGTACACACCTTCAGGGATCAAGCACATATCCTTGTTCCCATTTGTCACCTTGATTTTTTTGTGAAAGAAGGAATTGAACGGCCTTGCTTCCACCCAGTTTCCAACTAGGGACCTTTTGCATGTAAGGCAAACGTGCTAACCACTACACTATGAAGGGTGAGCCCTTTAAGGGGACTGGTGAAGCAGTTGCCAAACAATGACACAAGACGATGTGTCCGATGTGGGGGCATATTGACAATTGTCCAAATCGACAAATGTTTCTCCCTTGTAGGGAAAGTTGTTCCACAAATTATGGGCTTTTCTTCAACAAAACATGAAATCACAATCACGGCTTGACAGGTTTGGCTTGTAACCTCCTCTAACGTTGTCTGGAGGGGTGGCCCTTTGATGAATGAAGTTAAGGTCCTTTCAGCCTGCCAATAAGCATTTTCAAACTATTGGCAAAGTCGCAACGTAAACAGGGATTGTGCTCAAACCCAGGCTTGAACCACGGACCTTTAAATCTTAATTCTCGCACTCGCCCGACTGAGCGATTCAGCTGAAAGGTGGTGTTCCACTTTTTCAGTAGAGGCTAAAAGAGGGGCCAGGGTGAAGCTGTGTTTCTGCCACATGTGTTGCTGTGTACCTGGCCCAGGGTGTTCTCATCTTGGGTTGGTATGTCCCCATGCTGGTAATGTGGGGTCTACTCTTCTCCGCCTGAACAGGGACTTGAACCCTGGACAATCAGATTAAAAGTCTGATGCTCTACCAACTGAGCTATCCAGGCCCTTGATGAATGAGGACAACTCACAAGGCAAAATCTTCTGGCATACTGTACTTGACCTTGCAGAGATGAAGAAGCCCCTGTCCCGAAATTGCCACCTCCAAGATCGACGGAGGTCTTAAACTGCCCACATGGACAAGCCTAATATCTTGTGGACAAAAAGAGTTAATGGTCAGACAAGACAAAGGTTGAGCCAATCACCTGAACAATAAACTTTTGATTTGAGTGTCCGGGATTCAAGTCCCTGTTCAGGTGACCAGGTGGCCACGAGCCCTCCAACTAATGCACCTGCAGTTTAAGGCTATGTTCTGGATTATCAGTGTTTCGCCAAGAGTAAAATTGGGTCGAGCGAGAAGTCCTTTCAGGCAAGAAAACAACAAAAAGAAACACACACCAGCCGTGACTCAGACAAAACACAGAATACAAACAACAACACAATTACGGCTATAAGCTATCCTTTTTTAGGTGAGAACCATGAACTCCTACTCAGAGGTGCGGATTGCTCATTCTCGCTGCTTCAAATTTGCCTGCGAGCAAACCTTGAACTTTAGACTCAGATCAATCGAAATGGTTGCCGACGCCCCTTTCTCTGTCTTGTCGCCGTTTCTCATTGAGGTTTCCTGACTGAGAGCAGATCGGCCTCATGGCTGGTTGGTTGTCTCCCGCGGACGGGCAGACATTTTCAGCAAGCATTGGTAGTGCTGGGCTGGTCGTTTCTTGCTTGGTCTGGCTGCACTCGCAAGCCAAGGAGCTCAGCGCGGGGCTGCATCTGCCTCTTGTTTTAAACACAGGATAAGGGGAGAGCGCGAACACAGTCCCCCACTACCACAAATCATGCAGTCGAGATTCCCACGTTTGGGGAATTCGCAGAGGTCAGCTCAACCCATGTGCAATGGCTCGACCCTGGGTGAACCACCTTCTTGATCATGGTATCTCCCCTGCCAGGTAAGTATGAGTTGCACCGGTCCCGCCCGGACTAGTCTCTCGCACATGCCACATGCTGAGTGGTGGTCTCATCAGGTCGCCCACAACAAGCCCAGCCACTGGACGTACTCTGAGTTAAATTCAAAATCATTTCCAGTGAGGTTAATTTCCAATAATTGTAAAAGTTGTTTCTGGGGTCTTGTCCTGTCAGGGTATTCATCAAATATGTATTATAGCTTCTAGGCCCCTCTTGGTATCGATATTCGTGTACATATTGTCCACGTCTAGCGAAAAAAAGAAGGCCTGGGCCGGCAATTTAATTTTTTTGGACTAACTCTGTGACGAGTTGGCGATAGGAACCGGGTTCGGATCCCAGGATGCAGAGGACACCGTGTTCAGTTGCACTTCAAGTCTTTTAATTGGCTTACGTGACAACGAGGGGGTAACCAAGGACAACGGCATGTAAAAGGAACGAAAAGATGCCGCGGGTAAAAACCAGGAAATCAAAGTACTAACAGGGATCGAGGGGGCCACAGGGCGTGCAGCAGGAGTAGTCCACGTCGACTGGAGGGCACCCGGGATAGTCATGTAACCAGAAGGTCAGACGCGAGAGCATATGGCGTGGAGACCAGAACAATAGCCGAGTACCCTCCAGTCGCCACAGGTGGGTATAAATGGGGGAAATGGAATGAGGAACAGCTGTGGCATGTCCTGTGGCTCCTCCCAAGGTGGGAGTGGAGAAATCTAAAAGGGACAACAGAATTAGTAAGCAATATAAACAAGGAACAAGACTATACCACCCAAGCTACCGAATCATAGTTCAGGTGGAGCATGACAGTATTCCCCCCCTCCATCAATGGACGCCACCTGGCGGAGCTCCAGGCTTGTTGGGGAACCTGCGATAGAAATCGGATATGAGGGTTTTGTCAATAATAAGTGATCTTGGGATCCATGATCGGTCCTCAGGACCGTAGCCCTCCCAGTCGATCAGAAACTGCGTTCCCCTGCCTCGGCGTCTTGCATCCAGGATGGACCTTACTGTGAACGCAGGGTGGCCGTCAACCTGCCGTGCGGGAGGTGGTGATGCAGGGGGGGGATTCAGGGCGGATGAAGCCACCGGCTTGAGTTGGGACACATGGAATACAGGGTGGCGTTTGATAGATGCTGGAAGTATAAGGTGTGTGGTCACAGGATTGATCATGTGTTTAATCTCGTATGGCCCAATGAATCGAGGGGACAGTTTCCTAGATTCGCCTGCCAGGGAGATGTTGCGGGATGCCAGCCATACCTTCTGGCCAGGTTTGTAGTTCGGGGCTGGTTTGCGGTGGCGGTTGGCCAGCCTCTGGTTGCGCCTGGCGGTACGCGAGAGGGCGACCCTGGTGTTGCGCCAAACCCGGTGAGCCCGACGGAGGAAGGCAGCCAAGGAGGGGACTGTGCACTCGGGTTCCTGGGAGGAAAAGATGGGGGGTTGAAAGCCATGAACAACATGGAATGGCGAGAGGCCTGTCGCGGAGCAGACCAGGGTATTGTGGGCGTACTCTACCCAAGGGAGGTAGGTGGACCAGGAAGACGGACGCTGGTGACAAACACATCTCAAGGCTGCCCCCAAGTCCTGGTTAGCACGCTCAGATTGTCCGTTGGACTGCGAGTGGTAGCCTGATGACAGGCTGGGTCGGGCCCCCAGGGACTTACAGAAAGCCCTCCAAGTGGCTGAAGAAAATTGAGGGCCCCTGTCAGACACTATGTCCTGTGGGATCCCGTGCAGGCGGACCACATGCAGGACCAAGAGTTTGGCCGTCTCCATTGAGGAGGGGAGCTTGCGGAGGGGGACGAAGTGTGTCAATTTGGAAAATCTGTCCACAATGGTCAGAATAACGGTAAAGCCACTAGATGGGGGTAATCCGGTAACAAAGTCCAAAGCGATATGGGTCCAGGGCCGGGACGGGACTGGAAGGGGTCGTAGCAATCCAGCAGGAGGCTGATGAGAAGATTTATTCCTGGCGCAGACGGAGCAGGCTGCGACAAAGCTCCTGGTGTCAGCATGAAGGGTAGGCCACCAGAACCGCTGAGCCAGGAGGAAGGCGGTCCGTCGAGCCCCGGGGTGGCAGGCGATTTTAGAGGCGTGAGCCCACACCAGCACCTCGGGACGCAGTGCCGCCGGGACGAACAAGCGGTTGGGGGGGCATCCAGCTGGGGTGGGTGAGTCCTTGGCCGCCTCTGCCACGCGCCTCTCTACCTCCCATCGCAGGGCCCCTATGATTCGGGACTGTGGCAGGATGGTCTCTGGGAGGGAGTCCTCAACTGCGGGCGCAAACATCCTGGACAGGGCATCAGGCTTCCCATTGAGTGACCCCGGGCGAAAGGTGATGCAGAAGTCAAACCTGGTAAGGAAGAGGGCCCACCTTGCCTGCCGGGGGTTCAGGCGGTGGGCAGAGCGGATGTAGGCCAGATTCCGATGGTCCGTGTAGATGGTAAAGGGGTGAGTGGCGCCCTCCAGCCAATGCCTCCATTCTTGTAAGGCCAGTACCACCGCCAGGAGCTCCCGATTCCCAATGTCATAATTACTCTCGGCCGGAGATAGACGACGGGAGAGGAAGGCACAGGGGTGCAGTTTCTGATCGGTGGTGGAGCGCTGGGAGAGCACGGCCCCGACCTCAGAGTCGGAAGCGTCGACCTCAACAAAAAAAGGGAGAGAGGGGTTAGGATGTACCAGTACGGGAGCGGACGTAAACAGGGATTTGAGGCGCTGGAAGGCCTTTGTAGCCTCAGGAGACCACACAAAGGGTACCTTGGATGAAGTAAGCTTATTCAAGGGTTCTGCCACCTTACTGAAGTTCCGAATAAAACGACGGTAAAAGTTGGCGAACCCCAGGAACCTCTGCAACACCTTTCTTGACGTAGGAGTAGGCCAGTCAACCACTGCCTGAACCTTGGCAGGGTCGGGTCCGAGTTGGCCTTTCTCCACTATAAACCCCAGGAAAGACACAGAGGAAGCATGAAACGTACACTTCTGGGGTTTGACAAATAGTCTGTTCTCCAGGAGTCTCTGGAGGACTAGTCGGACCTGCTGGCGGTGTACCGAAACGGAGGGGGAAAAAATTAAAATATCGTCCAGGTAAACGAACACGAAACGACCAATCATGTCCCGCAAGATATCATTTATCAGGCATTGGAAGACGGCAGGGGCGTTAGTAAGGCCGAAGGGCATCACAAGGTATTCGAAATGCCCGAGTGGCGTATTAAAGGCCGTTTTCCACTCATCGCCCTCTCGGACACGCACCAGGTGATAGGCGCTACGTAGATCGAGCTTAGTAAACACGGCGGCCTCGTGCAGGGAAGTAAAAGCAGAATAGAGAAGGGGAAGGGGATATTGATTCCTGACCGTGATTTTATTAAGAGCACGAAAGTCGATGCAGGGGCGTAGGGAGCCGTCTTTCTTTTTGACAAAGAAGAACCCTGCCGCGAGGGGGGAAGATGATGGTCGGATGTGACCGGCAGCGAGGGAGGTGGAGATGTACTCCTCGAGAGCACGGTGTTCGGGTTGAGAGATATTGTACAAGCGTGATGCGGGGAGTGGTGACCCGGGAAGCAAATCAATGGCGCAGTCATAGGGACGGTGAAGCGGAAGGGTCATGGCCCGGTCTTTGCGGAACACGTCACTAATGGAATGATACTCCCCCGGAACCAGGGACAGGTCAGGGCGGTCAATGGTGGTTAAGCCGACAGGGGGCGCGGGGGGTAAGGCGGCACGAAGACAACGGCTGTGACAATATGCGCTCCAGTTGGAAATAGTTAAAGTCTTCCAATCAAAGTTAGGACCGTGCTGGCGAAGCCAGGGGAGCCCAAGTACTAACGGCGCTGAGCGAGAGGGCATAAGAAAAAATTTAGTGACCTCTTGGTGGTTACCCGACAGTAGTAAGGATAAGGTGCATGTCTGATGCGTAATACAAGCCAGGTAGCGCCCATCAAGCGAGCGGACATTCTTGTGGTGGACACGTTCGACTGTGGGAATTTTAAGAGGACTGACCAGTCCGCTATCGATGAAGTTCTCATCTGCCCCGGAGTCAATTAATGCAGTGATGGGAGAAGCTCCCCCCGCCCAGGATATCGTACCTTCGACCTGAAGTCGACCCACCAGGGAGGATGACATCGCCGGTGTGGTAGGAGCGGGGAGTGCCAGCAGCTGGGGAATATCCCCGGTGGAGGATGAGCGTTGACGTGATGGGCGTACCGGGCAGCGGGAAATCATATGTGTGGGGCTCCTGCAGTACAGGCACAGCCGCAGGCGTAGACGGCGACTCCTCTCCGCCGACGAAAGGCGGCTGGCTCCCAGCTGCATGGGGACGACGCCCCTGACGTCGTCAGACGGCGCTCCGCCACTAGAGGAGGGAGGAAGGAGCGGAGCCGGAAGAGCCCCGGGAGGTGGAGGTTGGAGCCGGCGTGTTGGTATGAGAGGCTCCGCCCTCCGCTGCGCGGTGCGCTCCCGCAGCCGGCTGTCAAGGCTAATGGATAGCGAGATTAGCTCCTCCAGCGTCTGCGTCTCATCCCGAGCGGCCAACTCATCCTGCACACGTTGGCTGAGGCTCGCCCGGTACGCGCTTCGCAGCGCCTTGTCATTCCAGCCGCTCTCTGCCGCCAGGATACGGAAGGAGATTGAGTGGTCGGCCACTGACGCGCCGTCCTGCCGAATCACGAGGAGGCGGCTGCCTGCCTCTCTCTCTCTCACCGGATGGTCAAATACGCTCCGGAGTTCCGCGATGAACAGAGGTAGGCTGGCGCACAGTTCTGGTTTCACCTCACACACCGACATCGCCCAGCTTGCCGCACGTCCCGCTAGCAAGCTGAGCATGTACTCCACCTTGGCTGCTTCCGTGGCATATGTGTGAGGCTGTTGTGCAAAAATGAGGGAGCACTGGTGGATGAACAACCGGCATTGTCCGAAATCCCCTTCGTACCTCATGGGGTGGGGGATACTGGGCTCCCGGGGGAAGTAGTTGGGAGACAACGCGCCAGCTGCGCTTCCGGCGGCATGTGGAAGAGGATCTGGCGTGGAGGTAGCGGGCCTGCTTGACAGCTGCGCGTGTAGCTCCCTAACGAGTGTGGTTAGCTCGTTAAGGGTTTGCTCGTGATGGCTTATTCGCTGGCCGTGGGCTCTGAGGGCTTGTCGCACCCCGTCGTCCTCTGCGGGATCCATACCTGACTCGGCTATTCTGTGACGAGTTGGCGATAGGAACCGGGTTCGGATCCCAGGATGCAGAGGACACCGTGTTCAGTTGCACTTCAAGTCTTTTAATTGGCTTACGTGACAACGAGGGGGTAACCAAGGACAACGGCATGTAAAAGGAACGAAAAGATGCCGCGGGTAAAAACCAGGAAATCAAAGTACTAACAGGGATCGAGGGGGCCACAGGGCGTGCAGCAGGAGTAGTCCACGTCGACTGGAGGGCACCCGGGATAGTCATGTAACCAGAAGGTCAGACGCGAGAGCATATGGCGTGGAGACCAGAACAATAGCCGAGTACCCTCCAGTCGCCACAGGTGGGTATAAATGGGGGAAATGGAATGAGGAACAGCTGTGGCACGTCCTGTGGCTCCTCCCAAGGTGGGAGTGGAGAAATCTAAAAGGGACAACAGAATTAGTAAGCAATACAAACAAGGAACAAGGACTATACCACCCAAAGCTACCGAATCATAGTTCAGGTGGAGCGTGACAAACTCGACAAAATTGTAGGTATCTTTCACATAAGCCAAATGTTTGTTGGAGAGTGGGTTAAGATAGAAGTCAATAAATATAGCCGTACCATATGTTTCACTACCACAATCCGATACAATTGGTCTACCCGGGGGATGTGGTGTGGGGGATTCCAAGTCTCGGGTTTTGATGGATTTTTGATAGATGAGTTCTTTGATGATTTTTCGAACTAGGGGTATCGTTTGTGTATACATGGGTTGTGTAAGTTTTTTATAAGTGGGGTCCCCTGATTGTCTTTGTCCTTCCCAGACGTACTGTTCTCTGCTAAGAATTACTATAGATGATCCCTTGTCCACCGGTTTGATAACTATGGAGCTATCCCTATTCAATTCCTTTAGTGCGGCTCTTTCCCTTTTGGTTAGGTTATCCTTTTCCTCAGGTTTTTGTTCGGCTAGTTCCCTATCTTTTCTAATTAGGGTGTGTAGGGCGGGGGAGATTGTGTTAAAAGGGGGGGAGGGGGGCAAATCGAGGGGGGATGGAACTTTGGCTATGCGCTTTTTTCTTCTTCTTCTCTACCGAAAAATTCAATAAGTCTAAGCCGTCTATGATATTCTTGCACATCCCAAAGTAGTCTTTTGTGTTTTTCCAATTTATAATTCTTGTTTTCTGATTGAGTAGGTATAAAAGGTAGGCCTTTGGATAACAGGGATAATTGTGCTCCGGATGGATTGAAACTGGGGGATAACACTTTAACATTTTGGCAATTTAGTGAAACTTGGGACCCCCCAGGGACTTTGTCCTTTGGGGGCCTACAAGTTTAAAAATCGTGTCCAATGCCTGAGCATTGCTTCAGCAGTGGACGTGGTCTGGGTATGCAGTCTGGGTCTGTGTGGAACAGATTGTCCTGCAGAAGCGGGATGGATGGTAGTCTATCCTCAATACACTCATTGAGGGTCCTCAGTAGGCATTAGTATGGTGAGTGGTTAACTAATGGGATGAAAACTGCCGCCTCCAGGAAGACCCGCTTGGCCTCTTTCCAAAGGGCCTGCAACTGCCTGGAGGTGGTCTCTTTGAATTTCTGAGTTCTACTGTTGATCCCGAAGGACAACACCAGTTTTTCCACCTTGGTGTGAATGACTGCCTTGGCGAGTAGCGCCTCGGCTACTCCTAAAGGTGGCCCCGCGGAAAGCTGTCAACCTGCAGATCTGGGAAGTCATGTGGTGGGAACCGGGACACGTTAGAATCTCCCAGGATGACAAATTTCTTCCACACGGTAAGTTTCCGGTCGACCATTTTCCTGGTGGTGTTCCAATGTCGCTGGACCAGTTGCTTTTGGCTCCCGCCAATTGAGCCGGACATGGAGCTGTCGAAACTGATGTCCGCCAGCAGCTCTTCCCATTGGCCTTCTTTTTCCACAGGTGATTTCGTTGGCGGCGTGGAAGTCAGCAGTGGGGTGTCGTCAAGTAAGTTCTCTGACTCCCAACGGCAGAGGGCCTCTGTTGCCGGGGAGGGGGCCGGGTCCATGGGGGAAACCACTTCCCCTCGCGCCATCAGGTCCAGGTGCAGGGACAGCTGGTCCCCGTACTCGTCGGGTTCCTCTTGTTGGCAAGTAATGCAACACGAACCACGTCTGCAGTTGTCGGGAAAGGGTCCTCTTGTTTATTTAATACAGCACTTATATAGACCTCATGAACAATAACGATGACGTGGATTTCCAGAATTCAGTCCCTATCTGGTCATGCCTCCTGACTGGACCTAAGTATTTTGGCAGAACATCTTGGACTCCAAACATCCGAAAACATCTTGTGTAACAATCAGGTCAGGTTGGCCTCCCCAAGTCACGTAGCCCTCTTAAGTTCAACTAGAGTTTACCAAGAAGAAAAGTCATATGCAATGTGCAAAAGAGTAGTCATTTTACAATATATTCCCCCCATATGGGGGTACCAAACTCCCAAAACAACAAATAATGTCTCTTGGTCCAGTCTTGGCCCCTTGGCACGTTACCATTTCCGAAAAGAATTCACATATGACATTCAAGGGGATCTCGCTGCCCTCCTGGAACATGGGCCTGGGGAAGGGGAAGTGTTGTGGTCTGGGATTCAAGGCCCAGGGCGAGAGCAGAATTGGTTAAGAGCAATGTTTCTGCTCACATTTTCACCGCCCAGAGGATTATTGTGCCTCTGTACAAATGGTGTTGGCCATCTTCAGTCCCTTTCTTCGACCACCCGCCGATGGTCAGCACGATGTCATCTGGAGGGACCCTTTGTAATGAGGGGCTCCTTTCGTCGAGATGAGGTGGTGACTTGCCACATCACATGTAGGAGGAGGGCGGTCCTCCGGAATGGTTCAGTCGGCGGGTTCCCTTGGTTGGCGCCAACTTCGCTGGAACATTCCCTTCCTAACTCTGACCCTATGCTTACTATTTGAGTGTCTGGTGACTATTGCAATTTATGAGTTACATGAATAACATATCCACTACACCCTTTAATATATAAATGGAATCTAACTGCAAAACAAATCTAAACAAAACACACCTTTGTGTCTATAGTGAGCGTGTAAAGTCCTTAATGCTCTAAAGTACTGTATAAGGCAACTGGAATAGTGAGTGACTGATATACTCCTAACATAGTAAGTAGTGCTGAACAACTGAACCAGTACACGTGTTACTACTGATTGACTGGTATTACCCACACTTATTAACTGTAAGTGAGTGCATTGTTGTTCAGTCCCGTCAAGTCCCTTGCCCTTCTAGATCAGTCCTGTCCATGGCATGGCGGTTTCTCAAGCAATATCAGCATAGTTCGTGGAGAGGACTCGCATAGTGACTTAAAGATGGTGATGTTCAGCTCAAGGTCCGGCTCCCTTGCCAATCATAGCAACAGTCATACCTCATGGCTCATCGAGTCCTCTGAGTCAGTGCCATCATCCTCACGATCGTCCGGATTGGGAAATAGGTAAGGCTGCTCAACCACCTTATAGGGTCCCAATCGTCTTGGCTCGTGCCACTTTCGCCTGTACACTTTGATGTACACCTGGTTGCCTGGCACCACCAAGTCACCTTTGTCGACTCAGGAACCCTGTTTTTTACCCTGCACATAGATAGCTCCATGTATGGCAGTTAACATATTTTATATAGTCAATTCATTTTGCAACTGCTCAAGTGGGGGCCCTTTATAAGGCCCTCTCAAATGCAGTGCTGGCATGGGTCGACCCGTAAGCATCTCATGCGGTGTTAGATGTGTAATTCTGTTAGTTTGCATGCGATAGCTCATTAATGCAATTGTTAGTGCATCCGCACAATTTAACTTTGCGCTAGCACAGATTTTATTGAGCTTGGCTTTGAGTGTCCCATTTACTCGTTCTACCATTCCCTGGGACTGGGGATGATAGACAAACCCGAACCTTTGTTTTATTCGCAGTTGTTGTACAATATGGTTTGGGTTTGGGTTAGGGTTAGGCTAACCCTACTTTTTGCACGAACGCCGGACCATTGTCTGAACTTATTTCTGATGGTTAGGATGAACTTTTTATAATACAATTTATACACGATCTCTCGTACCATTGGCATTGTCTGCCGAACAATTGGATTTTGTAGTTTTCTATATCTTTGATCGTTCAGCTGTCGATAAACCTCTTGGGTGTACTGTTCTCGTCCCAAAATCACCACCGCGCTCTCTTTATCTGCTGGTTTGATTACGATTTGTCTGTTTGTTCCTAATTCTTTTAAAGCTTTGGCCTCGGCCCTGGAAATGTTCATCTTTTCGCGTCTTGCCCGCATGATTTGGCTGAACGCTTCCAAATCCTGAACCACGGACCTTTAAATCTTAATTCTCGCACTCGCCCAACTGAGCGATTTCAGCTGCAAAGGTGGTGTTCCACTTTTTCAGTAGAGGCTAAAAGAGGGGCCAGGGTGAAGCTGTGTTTCTGCCACATGTGTTGCTGTGTACCTGGCCCAGTGTGTTCTCATCTTGGGTTGGTATGTCCCCATGCTGGTAATGTGGGGTTGACTCTTCTCCACCTGAACCGGGACTTGAACCCTGGACAATCAGATTAAAAGTCTGATGCCCTACCAACTGAGCTATCCAGGGCCTTGATGAATGAGGACAACTCACAAGGCAAAATCTTCTGGCATACTGTACTTGACCTTGCAGAGATGAAGAAGCCCCTGTCCCGAAATGGCCACCTCCAAGATCGACAGAGGTCTTAAACTGACCACATGGACAAGCCTAATATCTTCTGGACAAAGGTTGAGCCAATCACCTGAACATTAAACTTTTGATCTGAGTGTCCGGGATTCAAGTCCCTGTTCAGGTGACCAGGTGGCCACGAGCCCTCCAACTAATGCACCTGCAGTTTAAGTCTATGTTCTGGATTATCAGTGTTTCGCCAAGAGTAAAATTGGGTCGAGCGAGAAGTCCTTTCAGGCAAGAAAACAACAAAAAGCAACACACACCAGCCGTGACTCAGACAAAACACGGAGCGCCGTCTGATGACGTCGGGAGTGTCGTCCCCATGCAACTGGGAGCCAGTCGCCTTTCGTCAGTGGAGAGGAGTCACCGTCAACGCCTGTGGCTGTGCCTGTACTGTGGGAGTCCTACACACAATTTCCCGCTGTCCAGTTCGCCCAGCACGCCAACGCTCTTCCTCCACCAGGGATATTCCCCAGCTGCTGGCACTGCCCGCTCCAACCACACCGGCTGCGTCATCCGCTTTGGTGGGCCGACTTCTAGTGGAAGGTACGATATCCTGGGCGGGGGAAGCTTCTCCTACCACAGCATTAATTGACTCTGGGGCGGACGAGAACTTCATTGATAGCGGACTGGTCAGTTCTCTCAACATTCCTACTGTTGAGCTTGTCCCCCACAAGAATGTCCGCTCGCTAGATGAACATCACCTGGCATGCATTACGCATCAGACGTGCGCCACATCCTTGGTGCTGCCGGGTAACCACCACAAGGTCACAATTTTTTTTCTTATGCCCTCTCGCTCAGCTCTGTTAGTACTCGGCCTCCCCTGGCATCACGTGCGTCATTCAGCGCCACTTTGCAGAGGCACATCCACTCGACAATTTAATTTGTTCTCCGACAGTGTTTCCCAATGTGGCATTGGTGGTTCAGTGGTAGAATTCTCGCTTGCCAAGCGGGAGGCCCGGGTCCGATTCCCGGCCAATGCAGTATATCTCAGCTTGTACCTTTCTTTAGAGCTCATGTTGAAAAAGTACAAAGGCTCTTTTCCTGCTAAAGGGCAGTATTCAGAATGACACCTGAAACGTAACAGACCGGACCACCGGAGAGTTAAGGTGGACAGCACTTAGTGAAACCTGACTGCAGTCATGCTGTTGTAGTCTCTGTCGCGCAATTGGTCAGCCCGTTTGGCTGTTAACTGAGAGGTTGGTGGTTCGAGCCCACCCAGGGACTCTCAATTCACACATTTGTTGGACTTTGGACTCCCTCCCTTGTATGAACATTTTTCCCCATTGGCGAACTGTTTTTGTGTTGGTGCCAGATGCACTGCTGGCACTGTGGCTAAGCTGGTCAAAGTGCATGTCTAGTAAACAGGAGATCCTGGGTTCAAATCCCAGCAGTGCCTGGGTGCTTGGTCAGTGAAACTTTGGCAGCTGATTTGTGAACCATGTACTTCTTTTTGTCACTTGCCCTTCAAGAACGAATTGACGTTGCATCCACAGCTGACGTGATTGTTGTGGATCCCATTACGCCAGAAGGTGCTTGAATCCAAAGAGTATGACATTTTTGATGTGTTGTCATTCAGCGCCACTTTGCAGAGGCTCATCCACTTGACAGTTGAATTTTTTTTCTCTTACAGTGTGTCCCCACGTGGCATTGGTGGTTCAGTGGTAGAATTCTCACTTGCCAAGCGGGGGCCGCGCGCGTGTTGTTGACATTTGCTGCCAGCCAATCAGGATGCGACACAGACGTCAGACAAGCAAAGAGACTCGCCTGCCACGCGGGCATGATTACCATTACCATCTATCAGGGATGGCAACTGAATTAAGAATCAATGCCAGAATTCTGCCACAGGATTTCAGATAATGTTTTGATGCAGACTGGTCATGATGCCTCTGATTCGTTCAATTAATTAATTAAAATTAATTAAACCACTACCTGTGAGAGGTAAGGTACACCATTGCTCTAAACATTGATAGAATAGTTAGTAATGGAGTTAGTCGTGAATAACTAACAATGCTTGTGGGGATTTTTTTGGTGTTGGACATCTTTCAGATAAATAAACATGCAAACTGACCCGGGAACATCATGGCTGTTCCTGGCAAATGAACATAACAGGAGGGTTAAGATGACTACACTTCCAAAGTTCTCAGCTATGACTGAACCTCTCGCTCCTTTGTTCCCCGAGAAACTAGGTTGGGTGTGGAATTGATCAAACATCAAGAAGACCACATCAATTCAAAAAAATTAAAAAGTGATATCGTGGCAGAAAAATGCCCGGTTAGCTCAGTCGGGAGAGCATGAGACTCTTAATCTCAGGGTCGTGGGTTCGAGCCCCACATTGGGTGGTTCAGCTCTTTTGGTGATACATCTTAAAGATTTCTTTCCTGTGGAAAATTCTGCAACATGCGGAAAACATTTCATTCGAAGTACACAAAAACAAATCCCATTCTTGTAGGACCACAAATGGTAGAGCGCTCACTTCGCATGTGAGATGAAGTGGAATCGATGCCTGCATTCTCCAAATGGTATATTATGCCTTTTTCTTGCCAAAAAAGCATTCTCAATCTCCCACATCGTACCGGATGCTTGGATTAATTGCATTCTAATGATGTTTCCTAAAAACACAGGTGGTGTCAAAACTGGTGCATTAGTATAGTCCGATGAGGATGGGATTCGAACCCATGCGTGCAGAACACAATGGATTAGCAGTCCATCACCTTAACCTCTCGGTCACCTCATCTCCTCTGTGGACATGGTCTTGTTGACTCAAAATGACACATCTTAATTAGCGTTTTGGTGTTGCAGAAATTGTGGCAGCCTTCCTGTGCAGCGGGGGGATTTAACTCAAAGGCTAGAGTTCTTGCTTTACATGCAAGAACTAGCGGGTTTGATACCCGTATTGTCGAAATGATATGTTATGGCTTTTTTTTTTGCCAACAAAAGCGTTCTTGATCTCCGACATCGTACCTTATACTTTGATTCATTGCATGCTAATAATGTTTACTAAAAATACAGGTGTGGTCAAAACTAGTGTATTTTTATAGCACCACACTTCAAGTGGACAGACAATCTTGTCTTTTCAGACAGAACAATTACAAAAGCAACACACACCTGCCATGACCCTGAATCGGCCGGGGTTGATGTGGCCACAACACAGAGTAGGAACCACTATACAATTACGGCTGTGAGCTATGCTTTTTTGGGCAAGAACCATAAACTCAGACTTGGAGGTGCAGATTGCTCATTCCAGCTGGTTCTTTTTCGTCTGCGAGCAAAGCTTGAATTTCATGTGGGTGTTGTCCTGGCGGGAGAAACATTTTAGCTCGTGTCGGCATGGCTACCGTGACAAAAGCCCATTTTCCTTTCCAGTAAATGTGCATCAGCTGAACACTTTGCAGACCTAATGCTGTGAACATTTGCGCGAACTCAAGGTCGGGTCCTACATCCTGTTTGTGTCTGATTGTAACATGATATGCATCAGGATTCTGTATGTCACCTCCCAACTGCACTTGTCTGGTCTTAATATGTCATTGGCTGTGTTGTCGTGATCGATGTTGATGAAATCAAGAGAACAAAGTCACCCCTTTACAAACTATTTGCCAACTCACGATGTAAACAGCGATTGTGCTGAAAACTGGGCTTGAACCAGGGACCTTTAGATAGTCAGTCCAACGCTCTCCCAAATAAGCAATTTCAGCTGCAAAGGTGTTTCTCTGCATTTTCAGTCTGGGCTAAAAGTGGGGGTAGGGTGAAGCTGTGTCTGTGCCACGTACTATGTTGCTGTGTACCTGGTCCAGTGTGTTCTCATCTTGTTTTGGAATGTCCCCATGCTGGTAACGGGTGGGGAATAGAGTCCGTTGATGACGATAAGCGGGGCAGAAAATGGATGGAGTTCACTGGTTGAAGTCGCCAGGTACCATAAAAATGGCAATGGGCCACAAGCGTGTTCTGAATTCCCCTTTGGCCAAATTGGCTAAATGGCCGTACAAAAAGCACCATACTTGGAGCCTGTGGTCAATGTCAACAGTTGGGCTAATTCAGTTCCGTTGAGACGGTGATTATGTACCAAGTCAGTTATGTCAGTCAGGATTTGGTCAAGGTTGTTGTGTGGTTTTGGCATGGATAAGGCTATGTATCTAAATTTAGGAGGAGTCCATGGTCTGTAAACATACTGAGATACTCCCCCTGCTGTTGCGGAACTTGCGGGAACTTGCAAATTTTCCCACTGAGGGACGAATAAAGCTCCTCTCGCTCCTTCTGAAACAAGGTTGTCTGTGGAATTGATCAAACATCAAGATGGCCACATCGATAAAAAAGAAAAACAAAAAATTATATCTACAGCAGAAAAAGGCTTGGTTAGCTCAGTGGGTAGAGCATGAGACTCTTACTCTCAGGGTCCTGGGTTTGAGACCCACATTGGGTGTGCATGTGAGGAAGACACTTGGTTTGTGTGCGGGGCTACACAAGCCTTTCCAGTTCCAGTTAAAAGGTAGGCACCTCAGGCAGGCATTGGTGGTTCAGTGGTAGAATTCTCGCTTGCCAAGCGGGAGGCCCGGGTCTGATTCCCGGCCAATACAGTATATCTAAGCTTTTACCTAGAGCTCATGTTGAAAAAGGACAAAGGCTCTTTTCCTGCCAAAGGGCAGAACTCAGAATGACACCTGAAAAGTAACAGACCGGACCACCTGAGAGTTAAGGTGGACAGCACTTGAGTATTTGCAACTTTCTGTCAAAAGTGGAAACTTACTGAAACCTTACTGCAGTGATGCGGATGTAGTCTCTATGGATCAATTGGTCAGCGCGTTCGGCTGTTAACTGAGAGGTTGGTGGTTCGAGCCCACCCAGGGCCGTTCAATTGACACATGTGTCTGGCTTTGGGCTCCCTCCCTTTTATGAACATTTTCCCCATTGGTGAACTGTTTTTGTGTCGGTGCCAGATGCACAGCATTTCCTTTTTTACTGAAGGCACCATTTTCAAGTTTGCATGCTTCGCAGGCACTATGCTTTAGTTGGTCAAATTACATGCCTAGCAAAGAGGGGCTCATTGGTTCTAATTCCAGCAGTCCTCTACTGGTATTTCCATGACTCTGGTTTTCATACTTTTTATCAGAGGTCATGTTGAAGAACAAAGACTGTTTTCTGGAGAAACGCAAGACCCCAGAATGCAATAGGTCTGCTTTGTATACTTTTCAGCAGCGGTCATGTTGAAAAGCACCCCTGGTTTACTGCCCAGGAGGAGCAGCCTCGGCCACTTTAGAATGAAGGGTGACGCCACTTCAAGATGCAAGAAGCTGTCAGAAGTGGGACTCAAACCCACGCCTCATTAGAGACTGCAACCTGAATGCAGCACCAAACTTCAGGTTCAGGTTCAAACTCCTGTGACACTTTAATTACAGAAGAGACAGACAACAAAATTCAAAATTTCTCGCAGCGAGAAGAGTGAAAAAACAAACCCAGTGACATGCCGCTCCACTCTGAGGATGCCATTCATGCTCCTCTCTTTTTATTTTCTTTAGGAGGTCCCTAATACATGGTCGTGCAACACTAAGGGGAGGGGGAAGCAAGCAGTTGCACAAGCTGTACTTGTTGTCTATGTGTGTGTGTGTATGTGAGAGCAATTACTTTTTGTGCATGTGTTCTTATCTTGGCGCATTTTGCATGATGAACAGGAACATCTTCAAGGCCACTGCTGGCATTCCCAGGCACCTGCAAGATTAGTGGTGCTGGGAGTTGCTGGTCAGCGTCATGGAATGTTCCTGCTTTAAAACACTCAAGACTTTTGTCTATTGTCTAAGCAAACGGATATAAGGGTGATAACTTAACACTATAATAATTGAATTTACTTTTTATTCTAACAGTTAGTCCAGATTAACAGCCTAGTTATTTGTGTCAGTCCCAGGGACCGTTTCTAGACCCTTGTGTGACACTTGTGGAGAGCCCTTGCATTCTTCCCAATTGGTAAACCCTTTGTATCGGTGCCAAATATACGGGATTCTCCCCCTGCTGACCGAATGACACACGACAAATGGCATCATCTCAGCGTTGGAGCAGTTTATGTCTAGAAGAGTAAAGGCAGCATTGCCAGGGTGACTTACTCGGCTGGCGCTGTGGCTTAGCTGGTCAAAGTGCCTGTCTTGTAAACAGGAAATCCTGGGTTCAAATCCCAGCAGTGCCTGGCTGCTTAGTCCGTGAAACTTTGGCAGCTGATTTCTGACCCACGTACCTCTTTTTGTCACTTGCCCTTCAAAAACGAGTCAATGGTGCATCCACAGCTGACATGATTGTTGTGGATCCCATTACGCCACAAGGTGCTTGAATCCAAAGAGTATGACATTGTGATGTTTTGTCATTCAGCGCCACTTTGCAGAGGCTCATCCACTTGACAGTTGAATTTTGTTCTCTTACAGTGTGTCCCCACGTGGCATTGGTGGTTCAGTGGTAGAATTCTCACTTGCCAAGCGGGGGCCGCGCGTGTGGTGTTGACATTTGCTGCCAGCCAATCGGGATGCAAGAGAGACGTCGGAGAAGCAGAGAGACTTCAGAGAAATGAATTGAGGTTTTCAAATCCCGTCTAAGTCATCAGTCAAGTCACTGTTTTCTTCTCCACAATATTATTGTTTTCCAATTAATCCCTATATCATTACAAACTATTCCTATCAGGCTTATATTGATACCAGTGCTTGAAATAAAATACAAAATCAATGCAATGTCATTCATTCATTTTCTACCGCTTTTCCTCACAAGGGTCGCGGGGGTGCTGGAGCCTATCCCAGCTGTCTTCGGGCGAGAGGATCAATGCAATGTAACAAAGAATATTTATTTATCAGGGTACCACACTCAAGAACACTCTCAATAATAAAAAATAAATAATAATCTACATGTAAGCAGTTATGAATAATAAATATACGTATTGTTCACTTATTTTGCCGTCTTTGTTTCTCCTTTTCATAGAAAGGAGAGGCCTGGAACTCCTTCCAGCTCATCTCTTTTTTTCATCCTGTGCTCTCTATAAATGGAGAACACTTTGGCAGGGCAGTAGATGTACTTCTCTGAAGCCAGCGTGGATGTGGGGGCTTTTCGGGCCCTGCTTCAGCTGCATCCTGCAGATGTAACCCACATAGAAGTTATGCATCCTTGGAAAATAATGAAAATATATTTTATAATAAAATTATTAAATAATTATATAATATAAAAATATTCCCCGGTCTTGTATAACGTCTGTGAATGCAACCCAGTCACATGACGGAAGACGGAACGCTGCGTCTCAGCCAATCAGGTTCGCCAGGGCCGCAATCAAATACACCGGTGCGCTCTCCTCACACATACTGGTGAGGAGACAGGCTACAGGACGCTGCTAACACGGTTAGTCTCGAACAAACTACTTCAACTTATATATATTGTTGATCGTTCTCTAAAACTTTGTGCATTATAAAACTTGTAGAAGCCGCGTACCGTCGCTGCAGACATCTGGGTTCTAGCGGGGACTGAATTACGAGGGGAATTGGTGAGTCTGAATGCTATTGTTGTGTGTGGTTAGCTTATGTAGCGTTAGCATATCAATGCGATCGGCAGCCAACCTCGTTGCTGTAATGCGATTCATTGTTATGCTAACCCCCAAAACGATAATCAAACTTTTTAACTTGATTTGGCCAAATAGAATTAACTGTTTAAATAGTGAGCTACTGCTTTTGATTACTGTGTATTCTGAATGTTATGCACCTTAAATTGCATTTTAAAACAATCCTCTTTAAAGCTAAACCGGGGTTGATATTTGGAAATGTATTTTCATATTCTGATGTATAATGGATTTTGCATACTGATTAATGGATTTGTGTACACTGAGCTAGCTAATGATAATTGATTGATTTACTGATAGTGGCCCTGTCTGTGATATACAGGCCAGGTGTGGCCGGTTGGGGACAACCCCCATGCTACGAGGCGAGCTAGACCCAAAGGGAACCGAACAACTTCAACATCCTCCTGCGGTCTGGTAGGGGTGTTGGCAGCCAGTTCTCTCCCACCTATGCACTGGTCACTTTCTGTTCACATATGAACTCTGTTGCGCGCGATCCTGGACAATTTCCACATATACCATGGACTCTGGGTTCCTATAAAATGGACATTCGCTCCACACATTGTTGTGGCCACTGACCCTTTATTGTGAATACTGTGATTTTGTGCTTTGTGTGATCTTAAGGGCATTTACACCCTGGACTGTGCTGAACCACTGTTGAATTGTGATTTCTTTATTTGTAAGAACCAAATGAACTAGATTGAAAGACTGAAGTGCACTTCATCAAACAGCTATTGGAATTCCCGAACCCTCTATACCATTTTACTGCCGTTTGTATATATTGTAAATAATTTGTCACTGTTTGCACTTAAACCAAATAATAACGCACCAAGCCACTTAAAAGTACATTTTGTGTCTTCTGTGATATTACTGCACCTCAACCTCCCTAGAGCCGAGCATAGATCTTCTGAGCTAGTCCATACTTCTATTTAATTAATCTTTACCTTTTCTTGCATTTCTCATATGTGCTACACAGAGGTACTTTCGGACAGGGGGTGGAGGAGATTCCTCCCTCTTCCTTCTTCTTCTGCTGTTTTTCCTCCACCCTCTTTCTTGTCTCATCCAGCTCTTGCTGGAAGAAGTCTGTTTGACTGAAATCTTTAAACGGCATCTTAGGGTCTGTCAGACCTTCTGCAGCAATAAGAGTATCTGACAGGGCCTCGTTGATAAAAGTCATGTGTTTGATGTCCCATCCGCTTGATATTTTGAGGTGGTGAAATAACCATCGCTGCAGGCAGTGTCACTACAGGCACAGCAGCTTTGGTAGTGCTTCGCGACTACCAAAGCTGCTGTGTATGTTGCAGTTTCTCTGGGCTGGTATTTAGTGAAGATGATGTGTGTTGAGAAATTTACTGTTGTGTTTTATGTATTTAGAAATGTGCAATTTTGTTGGATGCAGCATGCTGTTGGGGTCTTTGCTAGTGTTTATCTAGGAGATCGTCAATTGTGGACTTCATTGGAGTCGGCAGCGCTTGTGGTCCAACAGAAATACCCTCCCTCCAGTCTTCACTGGTCCAGTGTGGGCAGCAGTTGGAGAAGTTTGGATGGACAATCTTTTTTGGGCTCTAGGCAAATAAAACCATGAAATACACATTTGTAATTTGGTTCAAACAAGATGCAACTATGAGAACAAATGGACACATGATTAAGTTTTTACCTGGCTTTGCTTTGGCTGAAGCTGTTGCTAATGTAATGTAACTGTTGCTAATGCTAATAGGTATACTACGTGTAATAGGTATACTGCGGCGGTCGTAAATAACGAACAATAGCGGAAGTGGCACCGCCACACCACAAACAGCCACATAAAAACATGAAAGCAGAACAGTTCAAAGACAAAATATTTTCAAAAAAATTTTCAGATAGCACGTAGTAGCGTGCCACCAATCCCCCCCAAAGTACGCCACGAGGGACACGGTCCTGATGGACCGCAGCCTCCTCTCAAAGAGACTGTGTCCGGGGTAAAAAAAAAAAAAAAACTAGCAAGACAGCCTCAAGATCCAAAAGTGTTAAGGCAGTCCCATAGTGTCCCCACATCATGCCATGTGTCTATTTGCCTTGAGACATGAGTAAATTAGCTTAAATGCTAACATGCTAATGGTCATCATGTTAGCACCAAGCAAGAGAGTCTTTTTTCAGTCGGGTCTAAAAGTGGGGGCAATGTGAAGCTGTGTCTGTGCCACCTACTATGTTGCTGTGTCCCTGGTCCAGTGTGTTCTCATCTTGGGTTGGAATGTCCCCATGCTGGTAACGGGTGGGGAATACAGTCCGTTGATGAGGATAAGCGGGATGGATTTCAGTGGTTAAAGTCTCCAGCTACCATAAAAACGGTCATGGGCCACGAGTCTGTTCTGAATTCCCCTTTGGCCAATCGACACCACATCATCGCAGCAGCAGTCCTCGTTAGTATAGTGGACAGTATCTCGGCCTGTCACGCGGAGGCCGCGCGGGTGTTGTTGACATTTGCTGCGAGCCAATCAGGATGCGAGATAGACGTCATACAAACAGAGAGACTTCGGAGAAATGAAGTCATGGGTTCGAATCCCGTCTAAGCATCAGTCAAGTCACCATTTTCTTCTCCACAATATCATTTTTTTTCCAATTAATCCCTATATGATTACAAACTATTCATATCAGGCTTATATTGATACCAGTGTTTGAAATAAAACACAAAATCAATGCAATGTAACAAAGAATATTTATTTATCAGGTTGCCATGCCACACTTAAAAACACTCTCAGAGATAAAAAAAAAAAAAAGAATACTAATAACAAGCTCTGAATAATAAAAAAAAATGTTCATTTATTTTGCTGCCGTTGTTTCTCCTTTTCATAAAAAGGAGAGGCCTGGAACTCCCTCCAGCTCATCTCTCTTTCCATCCCGTGCTCTCTATAGATAGAGAAGACTTTGGCAGGACAGTAGATGTACTTCTCTGAAGCCAGTGTGGATGTGGGGGCTGTTCGGATCCTGCTTTAGCTGCATCCTGCAGAACCGGCACTTTCGGACAGGGGGTGGAGGAGATTCCTCCCTCTTCCTCTTCTTCTGCTGTTTTTCCCTCCACCCTCTTTCTTGTATCATCGAGCTCTCGCTGGAAGAAGTCTGTTTGACTGAACTCTTGAAATGGCATCTTGGGGTTTGTCAGACTTTCTGCACCATATTTTTGGAACACTTTTGTGGAGCAATAAAAGTATCTGACAGGGCCCCGCTGATAAAAGTCATGTATTGATGTCCCATCCCCTTGATATTTTGATTTTGGTTGGCCACAGCACAGGCATGTTTTTGTTTGATTTTTTTTTGACACGGGAGGTGGTTGCTCCTGCTTCAATGGGCTATGAGCAGGTGGTGGTGGTGGTGGTGATGGTGGTGGTGGTGGTGATGGTGGTGGTGGTGGTGATGGTGGAATGACCATAGCTGCAGGCAGTGTCACGACAGGCACAGCAGAGGTAGTGCTTAGCAACTGACAAAGCTGCTGTGTATGTTGCAGCTTCTCTGGGCTGGTATTTAGTGAAGATGATGTATTGAGAAATTTACTGTTGTGTTTTATGTATTTGGGAATATGCAATTTTGATGTTGGATGCAGCATGCTGTTGGGGTCTTTGCTGGACTTGTGGACAAGAGTGCCATACTCCCGAACCACAAGCTTGATCATGTCCTCGTGCCCGCGGTGTTTATTAAGGAGCTCGTCAATTGCCGACTTCTTTGGAGACGGCCAGCACTTGTGGTCCAACACAAATACTCTCCCTCCAGTCTTCACTGGTCCAGTGCGGGCAGCAGTCGGAGAACATTGGATGGGCAATCTTCTTGTGGGCTCTAGGCAAAGAAAACCAAGAGATACACATTTGTTATTTGGTTCAAACAAGATGCAACACTATTAGAACAAGGGGACACATGATTAGATAATTTACCTGGCTGTGGCTGAAGCTCAGTAACAGAAGCTTCATTGTCCAAGTCAGATGCTGGGATAGGGGCCACATGACTAGACGTAGTCGCAGTAGCAGTTTGAAGAGGGTGAACAGAGTGGGGAACAAAGCTGAAAAGCCTGGTGGGAGGTGTGGAGGAAGGCTGCACTGGGTCTGCTCCCTGATCAGACAGGATGCCTGGAGAAGGAGCACTTGTGGCGTGGCCGGGGTCCTTCTTGGTTTTATGTTTGTCCCAGTCTAAAGGGACCGGACAACATTCTGGCTCCCTGTACTCCAGGCCAAACCTCTCCCTGGTGTCTTCAGCTGCCAGATGAAGAGCAGGGTACTTTTCTTCGCCAAAGACCCGTCTGGAAACAGCATTCAGGGAGCATATCAGTGCAGGGTCGAAAACAGGCGGGAGAGAAACGCCTGGCAGTTTCAGGTCCAGCAGATGCTGATAGTTCCAGCGACACACTCCTGTCATGGCCTGGGCCTGGAACAGCTCTGGGGAGACCTGCGTGCCGGTCACCCATTTGGCCTGGTGAAAGTGGTAGCCCTCCTGCTGCGACGTGCCTCTGATGGGGATCCAGACGGTGACTGCTGCACGCTCATCTGGCACATGGTTTAACTGTATCATTCCTCCACGGCGGTACAGTATGCCCCCTTCCACCTCAGGATCACTGAGGCAACCGCGCAGAATGTGGACTCGTTGGATCCTCCATCACTTTAGCATGGAGGGCTTATAAAGAGGGATGCCATTCGGATCTGTGGTCAGGTGAAAGTGCTTCAACACCCCTTCCACTCTCTGAATAAGCGTCCCGGGCGGAGGAATCTTTATCCTGCAGTGCTTACGAATATGCTGCTTGGTGGGATTTGCAGGCTGGATGCCACAGAAGACGTATGCATCCTGGAGCCTCTGCAGGTCTTCCTGGTCCACCACAGAGAAGGCAGCCAACAGGAACTGTGCGAAGGTGCCGTATAACGGGTGATGTTCTGAGGCACACTCACGAAGAAGCCGTCGCATACAGTGGAACAAGTCCATCTTGATGACGATACTGTTGTTGTAAGAGGTTCTTGATGCACATGTATTCAACAGGCTCCCAGATGTGGCCTCAGTAACAATTGCGTCAGTTGTTTGCCAGGCATCCCAGTTGAGGTGTTCCTCCGCAGAAGACTCTGCAACCCTGAACGGTGCGCAGCAATCTCTGAGAAACACAAATAACATATGAAACTAGAAAATTCCCGCGGAAATTTTGATGGACTGGCCACCTGTGCTGTGAACCTCGGGCCCGGTGCGCCAACGGCTACCGCGGTAGCACCTAGCAAGAAAGCCTCAAGTACGGAAAAGGTTGATGCAGTCCCATAGTGTCCCCACATCATGCCAAGTGTGTATTTGCCTTTAAACTTGAGTAAATTAGCTAAAATGCTAACATGCTAACGGCTATCGTGCTAACACGTGGCAAAACAGCCTCAGGTCCCGAAAAGTTTGGGGAAGTCCCATAGTGTCCCCACATCATGCCACGTGTGTATTTGCCTTTAGACATGAGTAAATTAGTAAAAATGCTAGCATGCTAACAGTCATCATGCTAACACCTAGCAAGAGAGTCTCAAGTTTAGAAAGTGCCAAGGTTATCCTATAACATCCCTACATCATGCCATGTGTGTATTTTCCTTTAGACATGAGTAAATTAGCTTAAATGCTAACATGCTAACGGCTACCATGCTAGCAGCTAGCAAGAGGGCCTCAAGTTTAGAAACTGCCAAGGTTGTCCTATAACCTCCCCACATCATGCCATGTGTGTATTTGCCTTTAAACATGAGTAAATTAGCTAAAATGCTAACATGCTAACAATCATTATGCTGGCACCTAGCAAGAGAGCCTCAAGTTTAGAAAGTGCCAAGGATGTCCTATAACATCCCTGCATCATGCATGTGTGTATTTGCCTTTAAACATGAGCAAATTAGCTTAAATGCTAACATGCTAACAGTCATCATGCTAGCACCTAGCAAAAGAGTCAAGTTTAGAAAATGCCAAGGTTGTCCTATAAACTCCCTACATCATGCCATGTGTGTATTTGCCTTTAGACATGAGTAATTTAGCTTAAATGCTAACATGCTAACATGCTAACATGCTAGCACCTAGCAAGAAAGCCTCAAGTTTAGAAACTCCCAAGGATGTCCTATTACGTCCCTGCATCATGCATGTGTGTATTTGTCTTTAGACATGAGTAAATTAGCTTAAATGCTAACATGCTAATGGCTACCATGCTAGCACCTAGCAAGAGGGCCTAGCAACATAGCATCAAGTCTTGAAAGTTGCCAGGCACTGCTGTGGTGTCTCTACATGTCATGTGTTGTTTTCCAATTGACAGCAGCACTTGCATTGCCATGGAGGACTAAAGAGCAGAGAGTTTATGGCATGCGGGTCGATACTGAACTATCGATTCCTGACATGATGATAACACAGCATATTGCTGTATCATGGATTCTATAAAAATTTTGATATTTTGATACTTTGGTCTTTGAGGTGCCTGGAGTCACTGTGCTTAATTAGAAAAATCTAACTTTTAAAATCAACTTAATAAATGAGCTGTATGGTATCAGCTGGGAAGGGAATCATTGGAATCGCACATGTCAAGAAAAGGGGGTTTTTGAAGGGAGGGGCTGTGAGGAGGAGGAGGTGGTGGCCATGGCAGTGAATGAGCTCAGAGGGCTGAATCGCTCATGTCGAACAGAAGCTTCTTACGGCCAAACGATTCGAGATATCGACACCACGAGACGACCGTGAGCGGCCCGAGGGTCGGGGCTTCGCATAGATCTGCTCGTTTTGCATATCGGTTGAGAAACGACCGCAAGATGACGAGTTGAAAACACAGAAAATTAAAGATTTGGAGAAAGAAAAGACGGCGTCTTTAACATGGGAGTGAATGGGAGACATGCCGGCGCTCTTCTCGCTTCTGAGGGCCCAGAAGGCAATCCGTACATCTCTCAGACATAAGAGTGACATTTTTGGAAAGGGGACAAGATTTCCTACGTTTTCACCAAATTAAATCGAGCTGGCTAAAACGGTGTGGCCAGGAAGAGCAGTTGTTTGCAAAGCCAAAAAGTTTTCTCTTCGTCTCCCCTGCCACAGTGGAGTCAGAGTGGGAGACGCTGGAACTGCGCACACCTCCTTCTGACGAAGATAGAGGGAAAACTAAACATCCTACGACAAAACTAATTAGCCACAGAGAGAGTAGAGAAGTTTATCTCAAAAATGAGCCGTCAATCACGTTTCTACGTGGCCGTAAGGCTGAGCTACAAGGCTGTGAAAAGTCTGTAAATTTTCGTTTTTTCACTGGCATGAGCTGCTCTAAAAATAGAATAGGGTGTCCCTAATATAGTGGCAGATTTTTTTTTCTATCGCGAATACCGTCGCCATGGTTACACAAACCGTTCCAAAAAATAAATACCGCTGTAGTCCCGAGCGCCACGTTTCCGGCGGAGTAACATGTGTGGGGGTCCTTCTTGTGGTTTCGGCCGCATTACGCCCGCAAAAAGTGGAAGATTAAGATATAAGAAGAAGAAAAACTAGAAAATTCCCGCGGAAATTTTGATGGACTGGCCACCTGTGCTGTGAACCTCGGGCCCGGTGTACCAACGGCTACCGCGGTAGCACCTAGCAAGAAAGCCTCAAGTACGGAAAAGGTTGATGCAGTCCCATAGTGTCCCCACATCATGCCAAGTGTGTATTTGCCTTTAAACTTGACTAAATTAGCTAAAATGCTAACATGCTAACGGCTACCCTGCTAGCACCTAGCAAGATGGCCTCAAGTTTAGGAACTACAAAGGTTGTCCTATAACCTCCCTATATCATGCCATAAGTGTATTAGCCTTTAAACGTGAGTAAATTAGCTTAAATGTTAACATGCTAACAGTTATCATGCTAGCACCTAGCAAGAGAGCCTCAAGTTTAGAAAGTGCCAAGGTTGTCCTATAACCTCCCCACATCATGCCATGTGTGTATTTGCCTTTAGACATGAGTGAATTAGCTTAAATGCTAACATGCTAACGGCTACCATGCTAGCACCTAGCAAGAGAGCCTGAAGTTTAGAAAGTGCCAAGGTTGTCCTATAACCTCCCTACATCATGCCATGTGTGTATATGCCTTTAGACATGAGTAAATTAGCTTAAATGCTAACATGCTAACGGCTACCATGCTAACACCTAGCAAAACAGCCTCAGATCCTGAAAAGTTTGGGGCAGTCCTACAGTGTCCCCACATCATGCCAAGTGTTTATTAGCCTTTAAACTTTAGAAAATTAGCGAAAATGCTAACATGCTAACGGCTACCATGCTAACACCTAGCAAAACAGCCTCAGGTCCTGAAAAGTTTGGGGCAGTCCTACAGTGTCCCCACATCATGCCATGTGTGTATTTGCCCTTAGACATGAGTAAATTAGCTAAAATGCTAACATGCTAACAGTCATCATGCTAGCACCTAGCAAGAGAGCCTCAAGTTTAGAAAGTGCCAAGGTTGTCCTATAACCTCCCTACATCATGCCATATGTGTATTATCCTTTAGACATGAGTAAATTAGCTTAAATGCTAACATGCTAACAGCTACTATGCTAGCACCTAGCAAGAGGGCCTCAAGTTTAGAAACTGCCAAGGTTGTCCTATAAACTCCTTGCATCATGCCATGGGTGTATTTGCCTTTAAACATGAGTAAATTAGCTTAAATGCTAACATGCTAACAGTCATCATGCTAGCAACTAGCAAGAGGGCCTCAAGTTTAGAAAGTGCCAAGGTTGTCCTATAAACTCCCTACATCATGCCATGTGTGTATTTGCCTCTAGACATGAGCAAATTAGCTTAAATGCTAACATGCTAACGGCTAACATGCTAGCACCTAGCAAGACAGCCTCAAGTTTAGAAACTGCCAAGGTTGTCCTATAACGTCCCTGCATCATGCATGTGTGTATTTGCCTTTAAACATAAGCAAATTAGCTTAAATGCTAACATGCTAACAGTCATCATGCTAGCACCTAGCAAGAGAGTCCCAAGTTTAGAGAGTGCCAAGGTTGTCCTATAACCTCCCTACATCATGCCATGTGTGTATTTGCCTTTAGACATTAGTAAATTAGCTTAAATGCTAACATGCTAACGGCTACCATGCTAGCACCTAGCAAGAGAGCATCAAGTTGAGAAAGTGCCAAGGTTGTCCTATAACCTCCCTACATCATGCCATGTGTGTATTTGCCTTTAGACATGAGTAAATTAGTTTAAATGCTAACATGCTAACGGCTACCATGCTAGCACCTAGCAAGAGGGTTTCAAGTTTACAAAGTGCCAAGGTTGTCCTATAACATCCCTATATCATGCCATGTGTGCATTTGCCTTTAAACGTGAGTAAATTAGCTTAGATGCTAACATGCTAACAGTTATCATGCTAGCACCTAGCAAGAGAGCCTCAAGTTTAGAAAGCGCCAAGGTTGTCCTATAACCTCCCTACACCATGCCATGTGTGTATTTGCCTGAAGACATGAGTAAATTAGCTTAAATGCTAACATGCTAACGGCTACCATGCTAGCACCTAGCAAGAGAGCATCAAGTTTAGAAAGTGCCAAGGTTGTCCTATAACCTCCCTACATCATGCCATGTGTGTATTTGCCTTTAGACATGAGTAAATTACCTTAAATGCTAACATGCTAACGGCTAACAAGCTAGCACCTAGCAAGACGGCCTCAAGTTTAGAAAGTGCCAAGGTTGTCCTATAACCTCCCGACATCATGCCATGTGTGTATTTGCCTTTAGACATGAGTAAATTAGCTTAAATGCTAACATGCTAACGGCTAACATGCTAGCACCTAGCAAGACGGCCTCAAGTTTAGAAACTGCCAAGGTTGTCCTATAACCTCCCTACATCATGCCATGTGTGTATTTGCCTTTAGACCTGAGTAAATTAGCTTAAATGCTACCATGCTAACAGTTATCATGCTAGCACCTAGCAAGAGAGCCTCAAGTTTAGAAAGTGCCAAGGTTGTCCTATAACCTCCCTACATCATGCCATGTGTGTATTTGCCTTTAGACATGAGTAAATTAGCTTGAATGCTAACATGCTAACAATCTATATGCTAGCACCTAGCAAGAGAGCCTCAAGTTTAGAAAGTGCCAAGGTTGTCCTATAACCTCCCTACATCATGCCATGTGTGTATTTGCCTTTAAACATGAGTAAATTAGCTTAAATGCTAACATGCTAACAGTTATCATGCTAGCACCTAGCAAGAGAGCCTCAAGTTTAGAAAGTGCCAAGGATGTCCTATAACGTCCCTGCATCATGCATGTGTGTATATGCCTTTAAACGTGAGTAAATTAGCTTAAATGCTAACATGCTAACAGTTATCATGCTAGCACCTAGCAAGAGACCCTCAAGTTTAGAAAGTGCCAAGGTTGTCCTATAACCTCCCTACATCATGCCATGTGTGTATTTGCCTTTAGACATGAGTAAATTAGCTTAAATGCTAACATGCTAACGGCTAACATGCTAGCACCTAGCAAGACAGCCTCAAGTTTAGAAACTGCCAAGGATGTCCTATAACGTCCCTGCATCATGCATATGTGTATTTGCCTTTAAACATGAGCAAATTAGCTTAAATGCTAACATGCTAACAGTCATCATTTTAGCACCTAGCAAGAGAGTCCCAAGTTTAGAAAGTGCCAAGGTTGTCCTATAACCTCCCTACACCATGCCATATGTGTATTTGCCTGAAGACATGAGTAAATTAGCTTAAATGCTAACATGCTAACGGCTACCATGCTAGCACCTAGCAAGAGAGTTTCAAGTTTACAAAGTGCCAAGGTTGTCCTTCAACCTCCCTTTATCATGCCATGTGTGTATTTGCCTTTAAACGTGAGTAAATTAGCTTCAATGCTAACATGCTAACAGTTATCATGCTAGCACCTAGCAAGAGACCCTCAAGTTTAGAAAGTGCCAAGGTTGTCCTATAACCTCCCTACATCATGCCATGTGTGTATTTGCCTTTAGACATGAGTAAATTAGCTTAAATGCTAACATGCTAACGGCTAACATACTAGCACCTAGCAAGACAGCCTCAAGTTTAGAAACTGCCAAGGATGTCCTATAACGTCCCTGCATCATGCATGTGTAAATTTGCCTTTAAACATGAGCAAATTAGCTTAAATGCTAACATGCTAACAGTCATCATGCTAGCACCTAGCTAGAGAGTCCCAAGTTTAGAAAGTGACAAGGTTGTCCTGTAACCTCCCTACATCATGCCATGTGTGTATTTGCCTTTAGACATGAGTAAATTAGCTTAAATGCTAACATGCTAACGGCTAACATGCTAGCACCTAGCAAGACAGCCTCAAGTTTAGAAACTACCAAGGTTGTCCTATAGCCTCCCCACATCATGTCATGTGTGTATTTGCCTTTAAACGTGAGTAAATTAGCTTAAATGCTAACATGCTAACAATCATTATGCTAGCACCTAGCAAGAGAGCCTCAAGTTTAGAAAGTGCCAAGGTTGTCCTATAACCTCCCTACACCATGCCATATGTGTATTTGCCTGAAGACATGAGTAAATTAGCTTAAATGCTAACATGCTAACGGCTACCATGCTAGCACCTAGCAAGAGAGCATCAAGTTGAGAAAGTGCCAAGGTTGTCCTATAACCTCCCTACATCATGCCATGTGTGTATTTGCCTTTAGACATGAGTAAATTAGCTTAAATGCTAACATGCTAACGGCTACCATGTTAGCACCTAGCAAGAGGGTTTCAAGTTTAGAAAGTGCCAAGGTTGTCCTATAACCTCCCTATATCATGCCATGTGTGTATTTGCCTTTAAACGTGAGTAAATTAGCTTAAAGGCTAACATGCTAACAGTTATCATGCTAGCACCTAGCAAGAGAGCCTCAAGTTTAGAAAGTGCCAAGGTTGTCCTATAACCTCCCTACATCATGCCATGTGTGTATTTGCCTTTAGACATGAGTAAATTAGCTTAAATGCTAACATGCTAACGGCTAACATGCTAGCACCTAGCAAGAGAGCCTCAAGTTTAGAAACTGCCAAGGTTGTCCTATGACCTCCCTACATCATGCCATGTGTGTATTTGCCTTTAGACATGAGTAAATTAGCTTAAATGCTAACATGCTAACATGCTAGCAATTAGCATTTAGCCACAGAGAGAGTTCAGACGTTTATCTCAAAAATGAGCCATCAATCACGTTTCTACGTGGCCGTATGGCTGAGCTAAAAGGCTGTGAAAAGTCTGTAAATTCTCGTTTTCTATGTGCTGTTCTAAAAATAGAACAGCGATTCCCTAATCAAGTGGCCCATTTTTTAACGTTTTCGTTAATAGCGTCGCCATGGTTACACAAAACTTTCCAAAAATTAAATACCGCTGTAGTCCCGAGCGCCACGTTTCCGGCGGTGTAACATGTGTGGGGGTCCTTCTTGCGGTTTTGGCCGCATTACGCGCGCAAAAAGTGGAAGATTAAGATATACGGAATAATAATAACTAAACAGCAATAACAATATGGGCTGGCTCAGTAGCCAGCCCATAGACTGCTACTGCAAGTAGCAGTCTATGGGCTGGCTACTGAGCCAGTCCATAACTAGAAAATTCCCGCGGAAATTTTGATGGACTGGCCACCTGTGCTGTGAACCTCGGGCCCGGTGCGCCAACGGCTACCGCGGTAGCACCTAGCAAGAAAGCCTCAAGTACGGAAAAGGTTGATGCAGTCCCATAGTGTCCCCACATCATGCCAAGTGTGTATTTGCCTTTAAACGTGAGTAAATTAGCTTAAATGCTAACATGCTCACAATCATTATGCTAGCACCTAGCAAGACAGCCTCAAGTTTAGAAAGTACCAAGGTTGTCCTATAACCTCCCTACACCATGCCATATGTGTATTTGCCTGAAGACATGAGTAAATTAGCTTAAATGCTAACATGCTAACGGCTAACATTTTAGCACCTAGCAAGAGAGCATCAAGTTGAGAAAGTGCCAAGGTTGTCCTATAACCTCCCTACATCATGCCATGTGTGTATTTGCCTTTAGACATGAGTAAATTAGCTTAAATGCTAACACGCTAACGGCTACCATGTTAGCACCTAGCAAGAGGGTTTCAAATTTAGAAAGTGCCAAGGTTGTCCTATAACCTCCCTACATCATGCCATGTGTGTATTTGCCTTTAAACGTGAGTAAATTAGCTTAAATGCTAACATGCTAAAAGTTATCATGCTAGCACCTAGCAAGAGACCCTCAAGTTTAGAAAGTGCCAAGGTTGTCCTATAACCTCCCTACATCATGCCATGTGTGTATTTGCCTTTAGACATGAGTAAATTAGCTTAAATGCTAACATGCTAACGGCTAACATACTAGCACCTAGCAAGACAGCCTCAAGTTTAGAAACTGCCAAGGATGTCCTATAACGTCCCTGCATCATGCATGTGTTAATTTGCCTTTAAACATGAGCAAATTAGCTTAAATGCTAACATGCTAACAGTCATCATGCTAGCACCTAGCAAGAGAGTCCCAAGTTTAGAAAGTGCCAAGGTTGTCCTATAACCTCCCTACATCATGCCATGTGTGTATTTGCCTTTAGACATGAGTAAATTAGGTTAAATGCTAACATGCTAACGGCTAATATGCTAGCACCTAGCAAGAGGGTTTCAAGTTTAGAAAGTGTCAAGGTTGTCCTATAACCTCCCTATATCTTGCCATGTGTGTATTTACCTTTAAACGTGAGTAAATTAGCTTAAATGCTAACATGCTAACAATCATTATGCTAGCACCTAGCAAGAGAGCCTCAAGTTTAGAAAGTGCCAAGGTTGTCCTATAACCTCCCTACACCATGCCATATGTGTTTTTGCCTGAAGATATAAGTAAATTAGCTAAAATGCTAACATGCTAACGGCTACCATGCTAGCACCTAGCAAGACAACATCAAGTTGAGAAAGTGCCAAGGTTGTCCTATAACCTCCCTACATCATGCCATGTGTGTATTTGCCTTTAAACATGAGTAAATTAGCTTAAATGCTAACATGCTAACAGTTATCATGCTAGCACCTAGCAAGAGAGCCTCAAGTTTAGAAAGTGCCAAGGTTGTCCTATAACCTCCCTACATCATGCCATTTGTGTATTTGCCTTTAGACATGAGTAAATTAGCTTAATTGCTAACATGCTAGCACCTAGCAAGACAGCCTTAAGTTTAGAAACTGCCAAGGATGTCCTATGACGTCCCTGCATCATGCATGTGTGTATTTGCCTTTAAACGTGAATAAATTAGCTTAAATGCTAACATGCTAACAATCATTATGCTAGCACCTAGCAAGAGAGCCTCAAGTTTAGAAAGTGCCAAGGTTGTCCTATAACCTCCCTACATCATGCCATGTGTGTATATGCCTTTAAACGTGAGTAAATTAGCTTAAATGCTAACATGCTAACAGTTATCATGCTAGCACCTAGCAAGAGGGCCTCAAGTTTAGAAAGTGCCAAGGTTGTCCTATAACCTCCCTACATCATGCCATGTGTGTATTTGCCTTTAGACATGAGTAAATTAGCTTAAATGCTAACATGCAAACGGCTAACATGCTACCACCTAGCAAGACAGCCTCAAGTTTAGAAACTGCCAAGGATGTCCTATAATGTCCCTGCATCATGCATATGTGTATTTGCCTTTAAACATGAGCAAATTAGCTTAAATGCTAACATGCTAACAGTCATCATGCTAGCACCTAGCAAGAGAGTCCCAAGTTTAGAAAGTGCCAAGGTTGTCCTATAACCTCCCTACATCATGCCATGTGTGTATTTGCCTTTAGACATGAGTAAATTAGCTTAAATGCTAACATGCTAACGGCTACCATGCTAGCACCTAGCAAGAGAGCATCAAGTTTAGAAAGTGCCAAGGTTGTCCTATAACCTCCCTACATCATGCCATGTGTGTATTTGCCTTTAAATGTGAGTAAATTAGCTTGGATGCTAACATGCTAACAGTTCCTTGCAGTAGCAGTCTATGGGCTGGCTACTGAGCCAGTCCATAACTAGAAAATTCCCGCGGAAATTTTGATGGACTGGCCACCTGTGCTGTGAACCTCGGGCCCGGTGGGCCAACGGCTACCGCGGTAGCACCTAGCAAGAAAGCCTCAAGTACGGAAAAAGTTGATGCAGTCCCATAGTGTCCCCACATCATGCCAAGTGTGTAATTGCCTTTAAACTTGAGTAAATTAGCTTAAATGCTAACATGCTAACAATCATTATGCTAGCACCTAGCAAGAGAGCCTCAAGTTTAGAAAGTGCCAAGGTTGTCCTATAACCTCCCTACATCATGCCATGTGTGTATTTGCCTTTAGACATGAGTAAATTAGCTTAAATGCTAACATGCTAACGGCTACCATGCTAGCACCTAGCAAGAGGGCCTCAAGTTTAGAAAGTGCCAAGGTTGTCCTATAACCTCCTTACATCATGTCATGTGTGTATTTGCCTTTAAACGTGAGTAAATTAGCTTAAATGCTAACATGCTAACAATCATTATGCTAGCACCTAGCAAGAGAGCCTCAAGTTTAGAAAGTGCCAAGGTTGTCCTATAACCTCCCTACACCATGCCATGTGTGGATTTGCCTTTAGACATGAGTAAATTAGCTTAAATGCTAACATGCTAACGGCTAACATGCTAGCACCTAGCAAGAGAGCCTCAAGTTTAGAAACTGCCAAGGTTGTCCTATGACCTCCCTACATCATGCCATGTGTGTTTTTGCCTTTAGACATGAGTAAATTAGCTTAAATGCTAACATGCTAACGGCTAACATGCTAGCACCTAGCAAGACAGCCTCAAGTTTAGAAACTACCAAGGTTGTCCTATAACCTCCCCAATTCATGTCATGTGTGTATTTGCCTTTAAACGTGAGTAAATTAGCTTAAATGCTAACATGCTAACAATCTTCATGCTAGCACCTAGCAAGAGAGCCTCAAGTTGAGAAAGTGCCAAGGTTGTCCTATAACCTCCCTACATCATGCCATGTGTGTATTTGCCTGAAGACATGAGTAAATTAGCTTAAATGCTAACATGCTAACGGCTACCATGCTAGCACCTAGCAAGAGAGCATCAAGTTTAGAAAGTGCCAAGGTTGTCCTATAACCTCCCTACATCATGCCATGTGTGTATTTGCCTTTAAATGTGAGTAAATTAGCTTGGATGCTAACATGCTAACAGTTATCATGCTAGCACCTAGCAAGAGAGCCTCAAGTTTAGAAAACGCCAAGGTTGTCCTATAACCTCCCGACATCATGCCATGTGTGTATTTGCCTTTAGACATGAGTAAATTAGCTTAAATGCTAACATGCTAACGGCTAACATGCTAGCACCTAGCAAGAGAGCCTCAAGTTTAGAAACTGCTAAGGTTGTCCTATAACCTCCCTACATCATGTCATGTGTGCAATTGCCTTTAAACGTGAGTAAATTAGCTTAAATGCTAACATGCTAACGGGTCCATGCTAGCACCTAGCAAGAGAGCCTCATGTTTAGAAACTGCCAGGGTTGTCCTAGAACCTCCCTGCATCATGCCATGGGTGTATTTGCCTTTAAACATGAGTAAATTAGCTTAAATGCTAACATGCTAACATGCTAGCAATTAGCATTTAGCCACAGAGAGAGTTCAGAAGTTTATCTAAAAAATGAGCCATCAACCACGTTTCTACGTGGCCGTATGGCTGAGCTACAAGGCTGTGAAAAGTCTGTAAATTCTCGTTTTCTCTGGAATGCGGCTGTTCTAAAAATAGAATGGTGTACCTAATCTAGTGGCCGATTTTTTTTTCTATCGCAAATAGCGTCGCCATGGTTACACAAAACGTTCCAAAAAATAAATACCGCTGTAGTCCCGAGCGTCACGATTCCGACGGTGTAACATGTGTGGGGGTCCTTCTTGCGGTTTTGGCCGCATTACGCGCACAAAAAGTGGAAGATTAAGATATAAGAATAATAAAAATTGGTAAACACCACAAGGAATAACAATATGGGCTGGCTCAGTAGCCAGCCCATAGACTGCTACTGCAAGTAGCAGTCTATGGGCTGGCTACTGAGCCAGTCCATAACTAGAAAATTCCCGCGGAAATTTTGATGGACTGGCCACCTGTGCTGTGAACCTCGGGCCCGGTGTGCCAACGGCTACCGTGGTAGCACCTAGCAAGAAAGCCTCAAGTACGGAAAAAGTTGATGCAGTCCAATAGTGTCCCCACATCATGCCAAGTGTGTAATTGCCTTTAAACTTGAGTAAATTAGCTTAAATGCTAACATGCTAACAATCATTATGCTAGCACCTAGCAAGAGAGCCTCAAGTTTAGAAAGTGCCAAGGTTGTCCTATAACCTCCCTACATCATGCCATGTGTGTATTTGCCTTTAAATGTGAGTAAATTAGCTTAAATGCTAACATGCTAACAGTTATCATGCTAGCACCTAGCAAGAGAGCCTCAAGTTAAAAAAGTGCCAAGGTTGTCCTATAACCTCCCTATATCATGCCATGTGTGTATTTGCCTTTAGACATGAGTAAATTAGCTTAAATGCTAACATGCTAGCACCTAGCAAGACAGCCTTAAGTTTAGAAACTGCCAAGGATGTCCTATGACGTCCCTGCATCATGCATGTGTGTATTTGCCTTTAAACGTGAGCAAATTAGCTTAAATGCTAACATGCTAACAGTCATCATGCTAGCACCTAGCAAGAGAGTCCCAAGTTTAGAAAGTGCCAAGGTTGTCCTATCACCTCCCTACATCATGCCATGTGTGTATTTGCCTTTAAACATGAGTAAATTAGCTTAAATGCTAACATGCTAACAATCATTATGCTAGCACCTAGCAAGAGAGCCTCAAGTTTAGAAAGTGCCAAGGTTGTCCTATATCCTCCCTACATCATGCCATGTGTGTATTTGCCTTTAGACATGAGTAAATTAGCTTAAATGCTAACATGCTAACGGCTACCATGCTAGCACCTAGCAAGAGAGCATCAAGTTGAGAAAGTGCCAAGGTTGTCCGACAACCTCCCCACATCATGTCATGTGTGTATTTGCCTTTAAACATGAGTAAATTAGCTTAAATGCTAACATGCTAACAATCATTATGCTAGCACCTAGCAAGAGAGCCTCAAGTTTAGAAAGTGCCAAGGTTGTCCTATAACCTCCCTACACCATGCCATATGTGTATTTGCCTGAAGACATGAGTAAATTAGCTTAAATGCTAACATGCTAACGGCTACCATGCTAGCACCTAGCAAGAGAGCATCAAGTTGAGAAAGTGCCAAGGTTGTCCTATAACCTCCCTACATCATGCCATGTGTGTATTTGCCTTTAGACATGAGTAAATTAGCTTAAATTCTAACATGCTAACGGCTACCATGCTAGCACCTAGCAAGAGGGTTTCAAGTTTACAAAGTGCCAAGGTTGTCCTATAACCTCCCTATATCATGCCATGTGTGTATTTGCCTTTAAACGTGAGTGAATTAGCTTAGATGCTAACATGCTAACAGTTATCATGCTAGCACCTAGCAAGAGAGCCTCAAGTTTAGAAAGCGCCAAGGTTGTCCTATAACCTCCCTACATCATGCCATGTGTGTATTTGCCTTTAGACATGAGTAAATTAGCTTAAATGCTAACATGCTAACAGTTATCATGCTAGCACCTAGCAAGACAGCCTCAAGTTTAGAAACTGCCAAGGATGTCCTATAACGTCCCTGCATCATGCATGTGTTAATTTGCCTTTAAACATGAGCAAATTAGCTTAAATGCTAACATGCTAACAGTCATCATGCTAGCACCTAGCAAGAGAGTCCCAAGTTTAGAAAGTGCCAAGGTTGTCCTATAACCTCCCCACATCATGTCATGTGTGTATTTGCCTTTAAACGTGAGTAAATTAGCTTAAATGCTAACATGCTAACGGCTAACATGCTAGCACCTAGCAAGACAGTCTGAAGTTTAGAAACTACCAAGGTTGTCCTATAGCCTCCCCACATCATGTCATGTGTGTATTTGCCTTTAAACGTGAGTAAATTAGCTTAAATGCTAACATGCTAACAATCATTATGCTAGCACCTAGCAAGAGAGCCTCAAGTTTAGAAAGTGCCAAGGTTGTCCTATAACCTCCCTACACCATGCCATATGTGTATTTGCCTGAAGACATGAGTAAATTAGCTTAAATGCTAACATGCTAACGGCTACCATGCTAACACCTAGCAAGAGAGCATCAAGTTGAGAAAGTGCCAAGGTTGTCCTATAACCTCCCTACATCATGCCATGTGTGTATTTGCCTTTAGACATGAGTAAATTACCTTAAATGCTAACATGCTAACGGCTACCATGTTAGCACCTAGCAAGAGGGTTTCAAGTTTAGAAAGTGCCAAGGTTGTCCTATAACCTCCCTATATCATGCCATGTGTGTATTTTCCTTTAAACGTGAGTAAATTAGCTTAAATGCTAACATGCTAACAGTTATCATGCTAGCACCTAGCAAGAGAGCCTCAAGTTTAGAAAGTGCCAAGGTTGTCCTATAACCTCCCTACATCATGCCATGTGTGTATTTGCCTTTAAACGTGAGTACATTAGCTTAAATGCTAACATGCTAACAATCATTATGCTAGCACCTAGCAAGAGAGCCTCAAGTTTAGAAAGTGCCAAGGTTGTCCTATAACCTCCCTACACCATGCCATATGTGTATTTGCCTGAAGACATGAGTAAATTAGCTTAAATGCTAACATGCTAACGGCTACCATGCTAACAACTAGCAAGAGAGCATCAAGTTGAGAAAGTGCCAAGGTTGTCCTATAACCTCCCTACATCATGCCATGTGTGTATTTGCCTTTAGACATGAGTAAATTACCTTAAATGCTAACATGCTAACGGCTACCATGTTAGCACCTAGCAAGAGAGCCTCAAGTTTAGAAAGTGCCAAGGTTGTCCTATAACCTCCCTACATCATGCCATGTGTGTATTTGCCTTTAGACATGACTAAATTAGCTTAAATGCTAACATGCTAACGGCTACCATGTTAGCACCTAGCAAGAGGGTTTCAAGTTTAGAAAGTGCCAAGGTTGTCCTATAACCTCCCTATATCATGCCATGTGTGTATTTGCCTTTAAACGTGAGTAAATTAGCTTAAATGCTAACATGCTAACAGTTATCATGCTAGCACCTAGCAAGACAGCCTCAAGTTTAGAAACTATCAAGGTTGTCCTATAACCGCCCCAGATCATGTCATGTGTGTATTTGCCTTTAAACGTGAGTAAATTAGCTTAAATGCTAACATGCTAACGGCTACCATGCTAGCACCTAGCAAGAGAGCCTCAAGTTTAGAAACTGCCAAGGTTGTCCTTTGACCTCCCTACATCATGCCATGTGTGTATTTGCCTTTAGACATGAGTAAATTAGCTTAAATGCTAACATGCTAGCAATTAGCATTTAGCCACAGAGAGAGTTCAGAAGTTTATCTAAAAAATGAGCCATCAATCACGTTTCTACGTGGCCGTATGGCTGAGCTACAAGGCTGTGAAAAGTCTGTAAATTTTCGTTTCTTTCACTGGCATGAGCTGTTCTAAAAATAGAACTGGGGTGTCCCTAATATAGTGGCCGATTTTTTTTTCTATCGCGAATACCGTCGCCATGGTTACACGAAACGTTCCAAAAAATAAATACCGCTGTAGTCCCGAGCGTCACGATTCCGGCGGTGTACCATGTGTGGGGGTCCTTCATGTGGTTTCGGCCGCATTACGCGCGCAAAAAGTGGAAGATTAAGATATAAGAATAAAAACTAGAAAATTCCCGCGGAAATTTTGATGGACTGGCCACCTGTGCTGTGAACCTCGGGCCCGGTGGGCCAACGGCTACCGCGGTAGCACCTAGCAAGAACGCCTCAAGTACGGAAAAAGTTGATGCAGTCCCATAGTGTCCCCACATCATGCCAAGTGTGTAATTGCCTTTAAACTTGAGTAAATTAGCTTAAATGCTAACATGCTAACAATCATTATGCTAGCACCTAGCAAGAGAGCCTCAAGTTTAGAAACTGCCAAGGTTGTCCTATAACCTCCCTACATCATGCCATGTGTGTATTTGCCTTTAGACATGAGTAAATTAGCTTAAATGCTAACATGCTAGCACCTAGCAAGACAGCCTTAAGTTTAGAAACTGCCAAGGATGTCCTATGACGTCCCTGCATCATGCATGTGTGTATTTGCCTTTAAACGTGAGCAAATTAGCTTAAATGCTAACATGCTAACAGTCATCATGCTAGCACCTAGCAAGAGAGTCCCAAGTTTAGAAAGTGTCAAGGTTGTCCTATCACCTCCCTACATCATGCCATGTGTGTATTTGCCTTTAGACATGAGTAAATTAGCTTAAATGCTAACATGCTAACGGCTACCATGCTAGCACCTAGCAAGAGAGCATCAAGTTGAGAAAGTGCCAAGGTTGTCCTATAACCTCCCCACATCATGTCATGTGTGTATTTGCATTTAAACATGAGTAAATTAGCTTAAAAGCTAACATGCTAACAATCATTATGCTAGCACCTAGCAAGAGAGCCTCAAGTTTAGAAAGTGCCAAGGTTGTCCTATAACCTCCCTACACCATGCCATATGTGTATTTGCCTGAAGACATGAGTAAATTAGCTTAAATGCTAACATGCTAACGGCTACCATGCTAGCACCTAGCAAGAGAGCATCAAGTTGAGAAAGTGCCAAGGTTGTCCTATAACCTCCCTACATCATGCCATGTGTGTATTTGCCTTTAGACATGAGTAAATTAGCTTAAATGCTAACATGCTAACGGCTACCATGCTAGCACCGAGCAAGAGGGTTTCAAGTTTACAAAGTGCCAAGGTTGTCCTATAACCTCCCTACATCATGCCATGTGTGTATTTGCCTTTAAACGTGAGTAAATTAGCTTAGATGCTAACATGCTAACAGTTATCATGCTAGCACCTAGCAAGAGAGCCTCAAGTTTAGAAAGCGCCAAGGTTGTCCTATAACCTCCCTACACCATGCCATGTGTGTATTTGCCTGAAGACATGAGCAAATTAGCTTAAATGCTAACATGCTAACGGCTACCATGCTAGCACCTAGCAAGAGAGCATCAAGTTTAGAAAGTGCCAAGGTTGTCCTATAACCTCCCTACATCATGCCATGTGTGTATTTGCCTTTAGACATGAGTAAATTAGCTTTAATGCTAACATGCTAACAATCATTATGCTAGCACCTAGCAAGAGAGCCTCAAGTTTAGAAAGTGCCAAGGTTGTCCTATAACCTCCCTACATCATGTCATGTGTGTATTTGCATTTAGACATGAGTAAATTAGCTTAAATGCTAACACGCTAACGGCTAACATGCTAGCACCTAGCAAGAGAGTTTCAAGTTTACAAAGTGGAAAGGTTGTCCTTCAACCTCCCTATATCATGCCATGTGTGTATTTGCCTTTAAACGTGAGTAAATTAGCTTAAATGCTAACATGCTAACAGTTATCATGCTAGCACCTAGCAAGAGACCCTCAAGTTTAGAAAGTGCCAAGGTTGTCCTATAACCTCCCTACATCATGCCATGTGTGTATTTTCCTTTAGACATGAGTAAATTAGCTTAAATGCTAACATGCTAACGGCTAACATGCTAGCACCTAGCAAGACAGCCTCAAGTTTAGAAACTACCAAGGTTGTCCTATAACCTCCCCACATCATGTCATGTGTGTATTTGCCTTTAAACGTGAGTAAATTAGCTTAAATGCTAACATGCTAACAATCATTATGCTAGCACCTAGCAAGAGAGCCTCAAGTTTAGAAAGTGCCAAGGTTGTCCTATAACCTCCCTACATCATGCCATGTGTGTATTTGCCTTTAGACATGACTAAATTAGCTTAAATGCTAACATGCTAACGGCTACCATGCTAGCACCTAGCAAGAGAGCCTCAAGTTTAGAAACTGCCAAGGTTGTCCTATAACCTCCCTACATCATGCCATGTGTGTATTTACCTTTAGACCTGAGTAAATTAGCTTAAATGCTAACATGCTAACAGTTATCATGCTAGCACCTAGCAAGAGAGCCTCAAGTTTAGAAAGTGCCAAGGTTGTCCTATAACCTCCCTACATCATGCCATGTGTGTATTTGCCTTTAGACATGAGTAAATTAGCTTAAATGCTAACATGCTAACAGTCATCATGCTAGCACCTAGCAAGAGAGTCCCAAGTTTAGAAAGTGCCAAGGTTGTCCTATAACCTCCCTACATCATGCCATGTGTGTATTTGCCTTTAGACATGAGTAAATTAGCTTAAATGCTAACATGCTAACGGATAACATGCTAGCACCTAGCAAGAGAGTCCCAAGTTTAGAAAGTGCCAAGGTTGTCCTATAACCTCCCGACATCATGCCATGTGTGTATTTGCCTTTAGACATGAGTAAATTAGCTTAAATGCTAACATGCTAACGGATAACATGCTAGCACCTAGCAAGACAGCCTCAAGTTTAGAAACTGCCAAGGTTGTCCTATAACCTCCCCACATCATGTCATGTGTGTATTTGCCTTTTAACGTGAGTAAATTAGCTTGAATGCTAACATGCTAACAATCATTATGCTAGCACCTAGCAAGACAGCCTTAAGTTTAGAAACTGCCAAGGATGTCCTATGACGTCCCTGCATCATGCATGTGTGTATTTGCCTTTAAACGTGAGCAAATTAGCTTAAATGCTAACATGCTAACAGTCATCATGCTAGCACCTAGCAAGAGACTCCCAAGTTTAGAAAGTGCCAAGGTTGTCCTATCACCTCCCTACATCATGCCATTTGTGTATTTGCCTTTAAACGTGAGTAAATTAGCTTAAATGCTAACATGCTAACAATCATAATGCTAGCACCTAGCAAGAGAGCCTCAAGTTTAGAAAGTGCCAAGGTTGTCCTATAACCTCCCAACATCATGCCATGTGTGTATTTGCCTTTAAATGTGAGTAAATTAGCTAAAATGTTAACATGCTAACAGTCGTCATGCTAGCACCTAGCAAGAGAGCCTCAAGTTTAGAAAGTGCCAAGGTTGTCCTATAACCTCCCTACATCATGCCATGTGTGTATTTGCCTTTAGACATGAGTAAATTAGCTTAAATGCTAACATGCTAACATGCTAGCACCTAGCAAGACAGCCTTAAGTTTAGAAAGTGCCAAGGATGTCCTATGACGTCCCTGCATCATGCATGTGTGTATTTGCTTTTAAACGTGAGCAAATTAGCTTAAATGCTAACATGCTAACAGTCATCATGCTAGCACCTAGCAAGAGAGTCCCAAGTTTAGAAAGTGCCAAGGTTGTCCTATCACCTCCCTACATCATGCCATGTGTGTATTTGCCTTTAAACGTGAGTAAATGAGCTTAAATGCTAACATGCTAACAATTATTATGCTAGCACTTAGCAAGAGAGCCTCATGTTTAGAAAGTGCCAAGGTTGTCCTATAACCTCCCTACATCATGCCATGTGTGTATTTGTCTTTAGACATCAGTAAATTAGCTTAAATGCGAACATGCTAACGGCTACCATGCTAGCACCTAGCAAGAGAGCATCAAGTTGAGAAAGTGCCAAGGTTGTCCTATAACCTCCCCACATCATGTCATGTGTTTATTTGCCTTTAAACGTGAGTATATTAGCTTAAATGCTAACATGCTAACAATGATTATGCTAGCACCTAGCAAGAGAGCCTCAAGTTTAGAAAGTGCCAAGGTTGTCTTATAACCTCCCTACATCATGCCATGTGTGTATTTGCCTGAAGACATGAGTAAATTAGCTTAAATGCTAACATGCTAACGGCTACCATGCTAGCACCTAGCAAGAGAGCATCAAGTTGAGAAAGTGCCAAGGTTGTCCTATAACCTCCCTACATCATGCCATGTGTGTATTTGCCTTTAGACATGGGTAAATTAGCTTAAATGCTAACATGCTAACGGCTACCATGCTAGCACCTAGCAAGAGGGTTTCAAGTTAACAAAGTGTCAAGGTTGTCCTATAACCTCCCTATATCATGCCATGTGTGTATTTGCCTTTAAACGTGAGTAAATTAGCTTAGATGCTAACATGCTAACAGTTATCATGCTAGCACCTAGCAAGAGAGCCTCAAGTTTAGAAAGCGCCAAGGTTGTCCTATAACCTCCCTACACCATGCCATGTGTGTATTTGTCGCAAGACTTGAGTAAATTAGCTTAAATGCTAACATGCTAACGGCTACCATGCTAGCACCTAGCAAGAGAGCACCAAGTTTAGAAAGTACCAAGGTTGTCCTATAACCTCCCTACATCATGCATGTGTTAATTTGCCTTTAAACATGAGCAAATTAGCTTAAATACTAACATGCTAACAGTCATCATGCTAGCACCTAGCAAGAGAGTCCCAAGTTTAGAAAGTGCCAAGGTTGTCCTATAACCTCCCTACATCATGCCATGTGTGTATTTGCCTTTAGACATGAGTAAATTAGCTTCAATGCTAACATGCTAACGGCTAACATGCTAGCACCTAGCAAGACAGCCTCAAGTTTAGAAACTACCAAGGTTGTCCTATAGCCTCCCCACATCATGTCATGTGTGTATTTGCCTTTAAACGTGAGTAAATTAGCTTAAATGCTAACACGCTACAATCATTATGCTAGCACCTAGCAAGAGAGCCTCAAGTTTAGAAAGTGCCAAGGTTGTCCTATAACCTCTCTACACCATGCCATATGTGTATTTGCCTGAAGACATGAGTAAATTAGCTTAAATGCTAACATGCTAACGGCTACCATGCTAGCACCTAGCAAGAGAGCATCAAGTTGAGAAAGTGCCAAGGTTGTCCTATAACCTCCCTACATCATGCCATGTGTGTATTTGCCTTTAGACATGAGTAAATTAGCTTAAATGCTAACATGCTAACGGCTACCATGTTAGCACCTAGCAAGAGAGCCTCAAGTTTAGAAAGTGCCAAGGTTGTCCTATAACCTCCCTACATCATGCCATGTGTGTATTTGCCTTTAGATGTGAGTAAATTAGCTTAAATGCTAACATGCTAACATGCTAGCAATTAGCATTTAGCCACAGAGAGACTTCAGAAGTTTATCTCAAAAATTAGCCATCAATCACGTTTCTACGTGGCTGTATGGCTGAGCTACAAGGCTGTGAAAAGTCTGTAAATTCTCATTCTTTTCACTGGCATGAGCTGTTCTAAAAATAGCCCAAATGTCCCTAATTTTTTGAACCATTGATTTTTGCCTTTTTCAAACGCGAATAGTGTCGCCATGGTTACACAAAACGTTCCAAAAAATAAATACCGCTGTAGTCCCGAGTGCCACGTTTCCGGCGGTGTAACATGTGTGGGGATCCTTCCTGCGGTTTTGGCCGCATTACGCGCACAAAAGTGGGAAGATTAAGATATAAGAATAATAACTAGAAAATTCCCGCGGAAATTTTGATGGACTGGCCACCTGTGCTGTGAACCTCAGGCCCGGTGCGCCAACGGCTACCGCGGTAGCACCTAGCAAGAAAGCCTCAAGTACGGAAAAGGTTGTTGCAGTCCCATAGTGTCCCCACATCATGCCAAGTGTGTATTTGCCTTTAAACTTGAGTAAATTAGCTAAAATGCTAACATGATAACAGCTACCGTGCTAACACGTAGCAAAACAGCCTCAGGTCCTGAAAAGTTTGGGGCAGTCCTAAAGTGTCCCCACATCATGCCATGTGTGTATTTTCCTTTAGACATGAGTAAATTAGGTAAAATGCTAACATGCTAACAGTCATCTTGCTAGCACCTAGCAAGAGGGCCTCAAGTTTAGAAAGTACCAAGGTTGTCCTATAACCTCCCCACATCATGAGATGTGCTTAGTAGCCTTTAGGCATGAGTAAATTAGCTTAAATGCTAACATGCTAACAGTTATCATGCTAGCACCTAGCAAGAGAGCCTCAAGTTTAAAAAGTGCCAAGGTTGTCCTATAACCTCCCGACATCATGCCATGTGTGTATTTGCCTTTAGACATGAGTAAATTAGCTTAAATGCTAACATGCTAACGGCTACCATGCTAGCACCTAGCAAGAGAGCCTCAAGTTTAGAAAGTGCCAAGGTTGTCCTATAACCTCCCTACATCATGCCATGTGTGTATTTGCCTTTAAATGTGAGTAAATTACCTTAAATGCTAACATGCTAACAGTCATTATGCTAGCACCTAGCAAGAGAGCCTCAAGTTTAGAAAGTGCCAAGGATGTCCTATAACGTCCCCGCATCATGCATGTGTGTATTTGCCTTGAAACATGAGCAAAGTAGCTTAAATGCTAACATGCTAACAGTCATCATGCTAGCACCTAGCAAGACAGCCTCAAGTTTAGAAACTACCAAGGTTGTCCTATAACCTCCCCACATCATGTCATGTGTGTATTTGCCTTTAAACGTGAGTAAATTAGCTCAAATGCTAACATGCTAACAATCATTATGCTAGCACCTAGCAAGAGAGCCTCAAGTTTATAAAGTGCCAAGGTTGTCCTATAACCTCCCTACACCATGCCATATGTGTATTTGCCTGAAGACATGAGTAAATTAGCTCAAATGCTAACATGCTAACGGCTACCATGCTAGCACCTAGCAAGAGAGCCTCAAGTTTAGAAAGTGCCAAGGTTGTCCTATAACCTCCCTACATCATGCCATGTGTGTATTTGCCTTTAAACGTGAGTAAATTAGCTTAAATGCTAACATGCTAACGGGTCCATGCTAGCACCTAGCAAGAGAGCCTCAAGTTTAGAAACTGCCAAGGTTGTCCTAGAACCTCCCTGCATCATGCCATGGGTGTATTTGCCTTTAAACATGAGTAAATTAGCTTAAATGCTAACATGCTAACATGCTAGCAATTAGCATTTAGCCACAGAGAGAGTTCAGAAGTTTATCTAAAAAATGAGCCATCAACCACGTTTCTACGTGGCCGTATGGCTGAGCTACAAGGCTGTGAAAAGTCTGTAAATTCTCGTTTTCTCTGGAATGCGGCTGTTCTAAAAATAGAATGGTGTACCTAATCTAGTGGCCGATTTTTTTTTTCTATCGCGAATAGCGTCGCCATGGTTACACGAAACGTTCCAAAAAATAAATACCGCTGTAGTCCCGAGCGTCACGATTCCGACGGTGTAACATGTGTGGGGGTCCTTCTTGCGGTTTTGGCCGCATTACGCGCACAAAAAGTGGAAGATTAAGATATAAGAATAACTAGAAAATTCCCGCGGAAATTTTGATGGACTGGCCACCTGTGCTGTGAACCTCGGGCCCGGTGGGCCAACGGCTACTGCGGTAGCACCTAGCAAGAACGCCTCAAGTACGGAAAAAGTTGATGCAGTCCCATAGTGTCCCCACATCATGCCAAGTGTGTAATTGCCTTTAAACTTGAGTAAATTAGCTTAAATGCTAACATGCTAACGGCTACATGCTAGCACCTAGCAAGAGAGCATCAAGTTTAGAAAGTGCCAAGGTTGTCCTATAACCTCCCTACATCATGCCATGTGTGTATTTGCCTTTAAACATGAATAAATTAGCTTAAATGCTAACATGCTAACAGTTATCATGCTAGCAGCTAGCAAGAGAGCCTCAAGTTTAGAAAGTGCCGAGGTTGTCCTATAACCTCCCTACATCATGCCATGTGTGTATTTGCCTTTAGACATGAGTAAATTAGCTTAAATGCTAACATGCTAACATGCTAGCACCTAGCAAGACAGCCTTAAGTTTAGAAAGTGCCAAGGATGTCCTATGACGTCCCTGCATCATGCATGTGTGTATTTGCCTTTAAACGTGAGCAAATTAGCTTAAATGCTAACATGCTAACAGTCATCATGCTAGCACCTAGCAAGAGAGTCCCAAGTTTAGAAAGTGCCAAGGTTGTCCTATAACCTCCCCACATCATGTCATGTGTTTATTTGCCTTTAAATGTGAGTATATTAGCTTAAATGCTAACATGCTAATAATGATTATGCTAGCACCTAGCAAGAGAGCCTCAAGTTTAGAAAGTGCCAAGGTTGTCTTATAACCTCCCTACACCATGCCATATGTGTATTTGCCTGAAGACATGAGTAAATTAGCTTAAATGCTAACATGCTAACGGCTACCATGCTAGCACCTAGCAAGAGAGCATCAAGTTGAGAAAGTGCCAAGGTTGTCCTATAACCTCCCTACATCATGCCATGTGTGTATTTGCCTTTAGACATGAGTAAATTAGCTTAAATGCTAACATGCTAACGGCTACCATGCTAGCACCTAGCAAGAGGGTTTCAAGTTAACAAAGTGCCAAGGTTGTCCTATAACCTCCCTATATCATGCCATGTGTGTATTCGCCTTTAAACGTGAGTAAATTAGCTTAGATGCTAACATGCTAACAGTTATCATGCTAGCACCTAGCAAGAGAGCCTCAAGTTTAGAAAGCGCCAAGGTTGTCCTATAACCTCCCTACACCATGCCATGTGTGTATTTGTCGCAAGACATGAGTAAATTAGCTTAAATGCTAACATGCTAACGGCTACCATGCTAGCACCTAGCAAGAGAGCATCAAGTTTAGAAAGTGCCAAGGTTGTCCTATAACGTCCCTGCATCATGCATGTGTGTATTTGCCTTTAAACATAAGCAAATTAGCTTAAATGCTAACATGCTAACAGTCATCATGCTAGCACCTAGCAAGAGAGTCCCAAGTTTAGAAAGTGCCAAGGTTGTCCTATAACCTCCCTACATCATGCCATGTGTGTATTTGCCTTTAGACATGAGTAAATTAGTTTAAATGCTAACATGCTAACGGCTACCATGCTAGCACCTAGCAAGAAGGTTTCAAGTTTACAAAGTGCCAAGGTTGTCCTATAACCTCCCTATATCATGCCATGTGTGCATTTGCCTTTAAACGTGAGTAAATTAGCTTAGATGCTAACATGCTAACAGTTATCATGCTAGCACCTAGCAAGAGAGCCTCAAGTTTAGAAAGCGCCAAGGTTGTCCTATAACCTCCCTACACCATGCCATGTGTGTATTTGCCTGAAGACATGAGTAAATTAGCTTAAATGCTAACATGCTAACGGCTACCATGCTAGCACCTAGCAAGAGAGCATCAAGTTTAGAAAGTGCCAAGGTTGTTCTATAGCCTCCCCACATCATGTCATGTGTGTATTTGCCTTTAAACGTGAGTAAATTAGCTTAAATGCTAACATGCTACAATCATTATGCTAGCACCTAGCAAGACAGCCTCAAGTTTAGAAAGTGCCAAGGTTGTCCTATAACCTCCCTACACCATGCCATATGTGTATTTGCCTTTAGACATGAGTAAATTAGCTTAAATGCTCACATGCTAACAGTCATCATGCTAGCACCTAGCAAGAGAGCATCAAGTTGAGAAAGTGCCAAGGTTGTCCTATAACCTCCCTACATCATGCCATGTGTGTATTTGCCTTTAAACGTGAGTAAATTAGCTTAAATGCTAACATGCTAACAGTTATCATGCTAGCACCTAGCAAGAGAGCCTCAAGTTTAGAAAGTGCCAAGGTCGTCCTATAACCTCCCTATATCATGCCATGTGTGTATTTGCCTTTAAACGTGAGTAAATTAGCTTAAATGCTAACATGCTAACATGCTAGCAACTAGCATTTAGCCACAGAGAGAGTTCAGAAGTTTATCTAAAAAATGAGCCATCAATCACGTTTCTACGTGGCCGTATGGCTGAGCTACAAGGCTGTGAAAAGTCTGTAAATTCTCGTTTTCTCTGGAATGCGGCTGTTCTAAAAATAGAATGGTGTACCTAATCTAGTGGCCGATTTTTTTTTCTATCGCGAATAGCGTCGCCATGGTTACACGAAACGTTCCAAAAAATAAATACCGCTGTAGTCCCGAGCGTCACGATTCCGACGGTGTAACATGTGTGGGGGTCCTTCTTGCGGTTTTGGCCGCATTACGCGCGCAAAAATGGGAAGATTAAGATATAATAAGAAGAAAAATAACTAAACACCACAAGCAATAACAATATGGGCTGGCTCAGTAGCCAGCCCATAGACTGCTACTGCAAGTAGCAGTCTATGGGCTGGCTACTGGGCCAGTCCATAATAATTATAACTAGAAAATTCCCGCGGAAATTTTGATGGACTGGCCACCTGTGCTGTGAACCTCGGGCACGGTGGGCCAACGGCTACCGCGGTAGCACCTAGCAAGAAAGCCTCAATTACGGAAAAAGTTGATGCAGTCCCATAGTGTCCCCACATCATGCCAAGTGTGTAATTGCCTTTAAACTTGAGTAAATTAGCTTAAATGCTAACATGCTAACAATCATTATGCTAGCACCTAGCAAGAGAGCCTCAAGTTTAGAAAGTGCCAAGGTTGTCCTATAACCTCCCTACATCATGCCATGTGTGTATTTGCCTTTAAACGTGAGTAAATTAGCTAAAATGCTAACATGCTAACAGTTATCATGCTAGCACCTAGCAAGAGAGCCTCAAGTTTAGAAAGTGCCAAGGTTGTCCTATAACCTCCCTACATCATGCCATGTGTGTATTTGCCTTTAGACATGAGTAAATTAGCTTAAATGCTGACATGCTAGCACCTAGCAAGACAGCCTTAAGTTTAGAAACTGCCAAGGATGTCCTATGACGTCCCTGCATCATGCATGTGTGTATTTGCCTTTAAACGTGAGCAAATTAGCTTAAATGCTAACAGTCATCATGCTAGCACCTAGCAAGAGAGTCCCAAGTTTAGAAAGTGCCAAGGTTGTCCTATAACATCCCTACATCATGCCATGTGTGTATTTGCCTTTAGACATGAGTAAATTAGCTTAAATGCTAACATGCTAACGGCTACCATGCTAGCACCTAGCAAGAGGGTTTCAAGTTTACAAAGTGCCAAGGTTGTCCTATAACCTCCCTATATGATGCCATGTGTGTATTTGCCTTTAAACGTGAGTAAATTAGCTTAAATGCTAACATGCTAACAGTTATCATGCTAGCACCTAGCAAGAGAGCCTCAAGTTTAGAAAGTGCCAAGGATGTCCTATAACGTCCCTGCATCATGCATGTGTGTATTTGCCTTTAAACATGAGCAAATTAGCTTAAATGCTAACATGCTAACAGTCATCATGCTAGCACCTAGCAAGAGAGCCTCAAGTTTAGAAAGTGCCAAGGTTGTCCTATAACCTCCCTAAATCATGCCATGTGTGTATTTGCCTTTAGACATGAGTAAATTAGCTTAAATGCTAACATGCTAACAGTCATCATGCTAGCACCTAGCAAGAGAGTCCCAAGTTTAGAAAGTGCCAAGGTTGTCCTATAACCTCCCGACATCATGCCATGTGTGTATTTGCCTTTAGACATGAGTAAATTAGCTTAAATGCTAACATGCTAACGGATAACATGCTAGCACCTAGCAAGACAGCCTCAAGTTTAGAAACTGCCAAGGTTGTCATATAACCTCCCCACATCATGTCATGTGTGTATTTGCCTTTTAACGTGAGTAAATTAGCTTGAATGCTAACATGCTAACAATCATTATGCTAGCACCTAGCAAGAGAGCCTCAAGTTTAGAAAGTGCCAAGGTTGTCCTATAACCTCCCTACATCATGCCATGTGTGTATTTGCCTTTAGATGTGAGTAAATTAGCTTAAATGCTAACATGCTAACATGCTAGCAATTAGCATTTAGCCACAGAGAGACTTCAGAAGTTCATCTCAAAAATTAGCCATCAATCACGTTTCTACGTGGCCGTATGGCTGAGCTACAAGGCTGTGAAAAGTCTGTAAATTCTCATTCTTTTCACTGGCATGAGCTGTTCTAAAAATAGCCCAAATGTCCCTAATTTTTTGAACCATTGATTTTTGCGTTTTTCAAACGCGAATAGCGTCGCCATGGTTACACAAAACGTTCCAAAAAATAAATACCGCTGTAGTCCCGAGTGCCACGTTTCCGGCGGTGTAACATGTGTGGGGATCCTTCCTGCGGTTTTGGCCGCATTACGCGCACAAAAGTGGGAAGATTAAGATATAAGAATAACTAGAAAATTCCCGCGGAAATTTTGATGGACTGGCCACCTGTGCTGTGAACCTCGGGCCCGGTGGGCCAACGGCTACCGCGGTAGCACCTAGCAAGAAAGCCTCAAGTACGGAAAAAGTTGATGCAGTCCCAAAGTGTCCCCACATCATGCCAAGTGTGTAATTGCCTTTAAACTTGAGTAAATTAGCTTAAATGCTAACATGCTAACAATCATTATGCTAGCACCTAGCAAGAGAGCCTCAAGTTTAGAAAGTGCCAAGGTTGTCCTATAACCTCCCTACATCATGCCATGTGTGTATTTGCCTTTAGACATGAGTAAATTAGCTTAAATGCTAACATGCTAACATTCTAGCACCTAGCAAGACAGCCTTAAGTTTAGAAACTGCCAAGGATGTCCTATGACGTCCCTGCATCATGCATGTGTGTATTTGCCTTTAAACGTGAGCAAATTAGCTTAAATGCTAACATGCTAACAGTCATCATGCTAGCACCTAGCAAAAGAGTCCCAAGTTTAGAAAGTGCCAAGGTTGTCCTATCACCTCCCTACATCATGCCATGTGTGTATTTTCCTTTAAACGTGAGTAAATTAGCTTAAATGCTAACATGCTAACAATCATTATGCTAGCACCTAGCAAGAGAGCCTCAAGTTTAGAAAGTGCCAAGGTTGTCCTATAACCTCCCTACATCATGCGTTGTGTGTATTTGCCTTTAGACATGAGTAAATTAGCTTAAATGCTAACATGCTAGCGGCTACCACGCTAGCACCTAGCAAGAGAGCATCAAGTTGAGAAAGTGCCAAGGTTGTCCTATAACCTCCCTACACCATGCCATATGTGTATTTGCCTGAAGACATGAGTAAATTAGCTTAAATGCTAACATGCTAACGGCTACCATGCTAGCACCTAGCAAGAGAGCATCAAGTTCAGAAAGTGCCAAGGTTGTCCTATAACCTCCCTACATCATGTCATGTGTGTATTTGCCTTTAAACGTGAGTAAATTAGCTTAGATGCTAACATGCTAACAGTTATCATGCTAGCACCTAGCAAGAGAGCCTCGAGTTTAGAAAGCGCCAAGGTTGTCCTATAACCTACCTACACCATGCCATGTGTGTATTTGCCTGAAGACATGAGTAAATTAGCTTAAATGCTAACATGCTAACGGCTACCATGCTAGCACCTAGCAAGAGAGCATCAAGTTTAGAAAGTGCCAAGGTTGTCCTATAACCTCCCTACATCATGCCATGTGTGTATTTGCCTTTAGACATGAGTAAATTAGCTTAAATGCTAACATGCTAACGGCTACCATGCTAGCACCTAGCAAGAGGGTTTCAAGTTTACAAAGTGCCAAGGTTGTCCTACAACCTCCCTATATCATACCATGTGTGTATTTTCCTTTAGACATGAGTAAATTAGGTAAAATGCTAACATGCTAACAGTCATCTTGCTAGCACCTAGCAAGAGGGCCTCAAGTTTAGAAAGTACCAAGGTTGTCCTATAACCTCCCCACATCATGAGATGTGCTTAGTAGCCTTTAGGCATGAGTAAATTAGCTTAAATCTTAACATGCTAACAGTTATCATGCTAGCACCTAGCAAGAGAGCCTCAAGTTTAAAAAGTGCCAAGGTTGTCCTATAACCTCCCGACATCATGCCATGTGTGTATTTGCCTTTAGACATGAGTAAATTAGCTTAAATGCTAACATGCTAACGGCTACCATGCTAGCACCTAGCAAGAGAGCCTCAAGTTTAGAAAGTGCCAAGGTTGACCTATAACCTCCCTACATCATGCCATGTGTGTATTTGCCTTTAAATGTGAGTAAATTACCTTAAATCCTAACATGCTAACAGTCATTATGCTAGCACCTAGCAAGAGAGCCTCAAGTTTAGAAAGTGCCAAGGATGTCCTATAACGTCCCCGCATCATGCATGTGTGCATTTGCCTTGAAACATGAGCAAAGTAGCTTAAATGCTAACATGCTAACAGTCATCATGCTAGCACCTAGCAAGAGAGGCTCAAGTTTAGAATGTGCCAAGGTTGTCCTATAACCTCCATACATCATGCCATGTGTGAATTTGCCCGTGGACATAAGTAAATTAACTTAATTGCTAACATGCTAACGGCTACCATGCTAGCAACTAGCAAGAGGCCCTCAAGTTTAGAAAGTGCCAAGGTTGTCCTATAAACTCCCTACATCATGCCATGTGTGTATTTGCCTTTAGACATGAGTAAATTAGCTTAAATGCTAACATGCTAACGGCAAACATGCTAGCACCTAGCAAGACAGCCTCAAGTTTAGAAAGTGCCAAGGTTGTCCTATAATGTCCCTGCATCATGCATGTGTGTATTTGCCTTTAAATGTGAGTAAATTAGCTAAAATGTTAACATGCTAACAGTCGTCATGCTAGCACCTAGCAAGAGAGCCTCAAGTTTAGAAAGTGCCAAGGTTGTCCTATAACCTCCCTACATCATGCCATGTGTGTATTTGCCTTTAGACATGAGTAAATTAGCTTAAATGCTAACATGCTAACATTCTAGCACCTAGCAAGACAGCCTTAAGTTTAGAAACTGCCAAGGATGTCCTATGACGTCCCTGCATCATGCATGTGTGTATTTGCCTTTAAACGTGAGCAAATTAGCTTAAATGCTAACATGCTAACAGTCATCATGCTAGCACCTAGCAAAAGAGTCCCAAGTTTAGAAAGTGCCAAGGTTGTCCTATCACCTCCCTACATCATGCCATGTGTGTATTTTCCTTTAAACGTGAGTAAATTAGCTTAAATGCTAACATGCTAACGGCTAACATGCTAGCACCTAGCAAGAGAGTTTCAAGTTTACAAAGTGCCAAGGTTGTCCTTCAACCTCCCTATATCATGCATGTGTGTATTTGCCTTTAAACATGAGCAAATTAGCTTAAATGCTAACATGCTAACAGTCATCATGCTAGCACCTAGCAAGAGAGTCCCAAGTTTAGAAAGTGCCAAGGTTGTCCTATAACCTCCCTACATCATGCCATGTGTGTATTTGCCTTTAAACGTGAGTAAATTAGCTTAAATGCTAACATGCTAACAGTTATCATGCTAGCACCTAGGAAGAGAGCCTCAAGTATAGAAAGTGCCAAGGTTGTCCTATAACCTCCCTACATCATGCCATGTGTGTATTTGCCTTTAGACATGAGTAAATTAGCTTAAATGCTAACATGCTAGCACCTAGCAAGACAGCCTTAAGTTTAGAAACTGCCAAGGATGTCCTATGACGTCCCTGCATCATGCATGTGTGTATTTGCCTTTAAACGTGAGCAAATTAGCTTAAATGCTAACATGCTAACAGTCATCATGCTAGCACCTAGAAAGAGAGTCCCAAGTTTAGAAAGTGCCAAGGTTGTCCTATCACCTCCCTACATCATGCCATGTGTGTATTTGCCTTTAAACGTGAGTAAATTAGCTTAAATGCTAACATGCTAACAATCATTATGCTAGCACCTAGCAAGAGAGCCTCAAGTTTAGAAAGTGCCAAGTTTGTCCTATAACCTCCCTACATCATGCCATATGTGTATTTGCCTTTAGACATGAGTAAATTAGCTTAAATGCTAACATGCTAACGGCTAACATGCTAGCACCTAGCATGACAGCCTCAAGTTTAGAAACTGCCATGGATGTCCTATGACGTCCCTGCATCATGCATGTGTGTATTTGCCTTTAAACATGAGCAAATTAGCTTAAATGCTAACATGCTAACAGTCATCATGCTAGCACCTAGCAAGAGAGCCTCAAGTTTAGAAAGTGCCAAGGTTGTCCTATAACCTCCCTACATCATGCCATGTGTGTATTTGCCTTTAGACGTGAGTAAATTAGCTTAAATGCTAACATGCTAACGGCTAACATGCTAGCACTTAGCAAGACAGCCTCAAGTTTAGAAACTACCAAGGTTGTCCTATAACCTCCCCACATCATGTCATGTGTGTATTTGCCTTTAAACGTGAGTAAATTAGCTCAAATGCTAACATGCTAACAATCATTATGCTACCACCTAGCAAGAGAGCCTCAAGTTTAGAAAGTGCCAAGGTTGTCCTATAACCTCCCTACATCATGCCATGTGTGTATTTGCCTTTAGACATGAGTAAATGAGCTTAAATTCTAACGTGCTAACGGCTACCATGCTAGCACCTAGCAAGAGGGCCTCAAGTTTAGAAAGTGCCAAGGTTGTCCTGTAACATCCCTACACCATGCCATGTGTGTATTTGCCTGTAGACATGAGTAAATTAGCCTTAAATGCTAACATGCTAACGGCTACCATGCTAGCACCTAGCAAGAGGGCCTCAAGTTTAGAAACTGCCAAGGTTGTCCTATAACCTCCCCACATCATGCCATGTTTGTATTTGCCTTTAAACGTGAGCAAATTAGCTTAAATGCTAACATGCTAACAGTCATTATGCTAGCACCTAGCAAGAGAGCCTCAAGGTCAGAAAGTGCCAAGGATGTCCTATAACGTCCCCGCATCATGCATGTGTGTATTTGCCTTTAAACATGAGCAAAGTAGCTTAAATGCTAACATGCTAACAGTCGTCATGCTAGCACCTGGCAAGAGAGCCTCAAGTTTAGAAAGTGCCAAGGTTGTCCTATAACCTCCCTACATCATGCCATGTGTGTATTTGCCTTTAGACATGAGTAAATTAGCTTAAATGCTAACATGCTAACGGCTACCATGCTAGCACCTAGCAAGAGGGTTTCAACTTTACAAAGTGCCAAGGTTGTCCTTCAACCTCCCAATATCATGCCATGTGTGTATTTGCCTTTAAACGTGAGTAAATTAGCTTAAATGCTAACATGCTATCAATCATTATGCTAGCACCTAGCAAGAGAGCCTCACGTTTAGAAAGTGCCCAAGGTTGTCCTATAACCTCCCTACATCATGCCATATGTGTAGTTGCCTGAAGACATGAGTAAATTAGCTTAAATGATAACATGCTAACGGCTACCATGCTAGCACCTAGCAAGAGAGCATCAAGTTGAGAAAGTGCCAAGGTTGTCCTATAACCTCCCTACATCATGCCATGTGTGTATTTGCCTTTAGACATGAGTAAATTAGCTTAGTTGCTAACATGCTAACGGCTACCATGTTAGCACCTAGCAAGAGGGTTTCAAGTTTAGAAAGTGCCAAGGTTGTCCTATAACCTCCCTATATCATGCCATGTGTGTATTTGCCTTTAAACGTGAGTAAATTAGCTTAAATGCTAACATGCTAACAGTTATCATGCTAGCACCTAGCAAGAGAGCCTCAAGTTTAGAAAGTGCCAAGGTTGTCCTATAACCTCCCTACATCATGCCATGTGTGTATTTGCCTTTAGACATGAGTAAATTAGCTTCAATGCTAACATGCTAACATGCTAGCAATTAGCATTTAGCCACAGAGAGAGTTCAGAAGTTTATCTAAAAAATGAGCCATCAATCACGTTTCTACGTGGCCGTATGGCTGAGCTACAAGGCTGTGAAAAGTCTGTAAATTTTCGTTTCTTTCACTGGCATGAGCTGTTCTAAAAATAGAACTGGGGTGTCCCTAATATAGTGGCCGATTTTTTTTTCTATCGCGAATACCGTCGCCATGGTTACACGAAACGTTCCAAAAAATAAATACCGCTGTAGTCCCGAGCGTCACGATTCCGGCGGTGTACCATGTGTGGGGGTCCTTCATGTGGTTTCGGCCGCATTACGCGCGCAAAAAGTGGAAGATTAAGATATAAGAATAACTAGAAAATTCCCGCGGAAATTTTGATGGACTGGCCACCTGTGCTGTGAACCTCGGGCCCGGTGCGCCAACGGCTACCGCGGTAGCACCTAGCAAGAAAGCCTCAAGTACGGAAAAAGTTGATGCAGTCCCATAGTGTCCCCACATCATGCCAAGTGTGTAATTGCCTTTAAACTTGAGTAAATTAGCTTAAATGGTAACATGCTAACAATCATTATGCTAGCACCTAGCAAGAGAGCCTCAAGTTTAGAAAGTGCCAAGGATGTCCTATAACGTCCCCGCATCATGCATGTGTGTATTTGCCTTTAAACATGAGCAAAGTAGCTTAAATGCTAACATGCTAACAGTCATCAGGCTAGCACCTAGCAAGAGAGCCTCAAGTTTAGAAAGTGCCAAGGTTGTCCTATAACCTCCCTACATCATGCCATGTGTGTATTTGCCTTTAGACATGAGTAAATTAGCTTAAATGCTAACATGCTAGCACCTAGCAAGACAGCATTAAGTTTAGAAACTGCCAAGGATGTCCTATGACGTCCCTGCATCATGCATGTGTGTATTTGCCTTTAAACGTGAGCAAATTAGCTTAAATGCTAACATGCTAACAGTCATCATGCTAGCACCTAGCAAGAGAGTCCCAAGTTTAGAAAGTGCCAAGGTTGTCCTATCGCCTCCCTACATCATGCCATGTGTGTATTTGCCTTTAAACGTGAGTAAATTAGCTGAAATGCTAACATGCTAACAATCATTATGCTAGCACCTAGCAAGAGAGCCTCAAGTTTAGAAAGTGCCAAGGTTGTCCTATAACCTCCCTACATCATGCCATGTGTGTATTTGCCTTTAGACATGAGTAAATTAGCTTTAATGCTAACATGCTAACGGCTACCATGCTAGCACCTAGCAAGAGAGCATCAAGTTGAGAAAGTGCCAAGGTTGTCCTATAACCTCCCCACATCATGTCATGTGTGTATTTGCCTTTAAACGTGAGTAAATTAGCTTAAATGCTAACATGCTAACAATCATTATGCTAGCACCTAGCAAGAGAGCCTCAAGTTTAGAAAGTGCCAAGGTTGTCCTATAACCTCCTTACACCATGCCATATGTGTATTTGCCTGAAGACATGAGTAAATTAGCTTAAATGCTAACATGCTAACGGCTAGCATGCTAGCACCTAGCAAGAGAGCATCAAGTTGAGAAAGTGTCAAGGTTGTCCTATAACCTCCCTACATCATGCCATGTGTGTATTTGCCTTTAGACATGAATAAATTAGCTTAAATGCTAACATGCTAACGGCTACCATGCTAGCACCTAGCAAGAGGGTTTCAAGTTTACAAAGTGCCAAGGTTGTCCTAAAACCTCCCTATATCATGCCATGTGTGTATTTGCCTTTAAACGTGAGTAAATTAGCTTAGATGCTAACATGCTAACAGTTATCATGCTAGCACCTAGCAAGAGAGCCTCAAGTTTAGAAAGCGCCAAGGTTGTCCTATAACCTCCCTACACCATGCCATGTGTGTATTAGCCTGAAGACATGAGTAAATTAGCTTAAATGCAAACATGCTAACGGCTACCATGCTAGCACCTAGCAAGAGGGTTTCAAGTTTACAAAGTGCCAAGGTTGTCCTATAACCTCCCTACATTATGCCATGTGTGTATTTGCCTTTAAACGTGAGTAAATTAGCTTAGATGCTAACATGCTAACAGTTATCATGCTAGCACCTAGCAAGAGAGCCTCAAGTTTAAAAAGCGCCAAGGTTGTCCTATAACCTCCCGACATCATGCCATGTGTGTATTTGCCTTTAGACATGAGTAAATTAGCTTAAATGCTAAAATGCTAACATGCTAACGGCTGCCATGCTAGCACCTAGCAAGAGGGTTTCAAGTTCAGAAAGTGCCAAGGTTGTCCTATAACCTCCCTATATCATGCCATGTGTGTATTTGCCTTTAAACGTGAGTAAATTAGCTTAAATGTTAACATGCTAACAGTTATCATGCTAGCACCTAGCAAGAGCGCCTCAAGTTTAGAAAGTGCCAAGGTTGTCCTATAACCCCCCGACATCATGCCATGTGTGTATTTGCCTTTAGACATGAGTAAATTAGCTTAAATGATAATATGCTAACGGCTACCATGCTAGCACCTAGCAAGAGAGCCTCAAGTTTAGAAAGTGCCAAGGTTGTCCTATAACCTCCCTACATCATGCCATGTGTGTATTTGCCTTTAAATGTGAGTAAATTAGCTTAAATGCTAACATGCTAACAGTCATCTTGCTAGCACCTAGCAAGAGAGCCTCAAGTTTAGAAAGTGCCAAGGTTGTCCTATAACCTCCCTACATCATGCCATGTGTGTATTTGCCTTTAGACATGAGTAAATTAGCTTAAATGCTAACATGCTAACGGCTAACATGCTAGCACCTAGCAAGAGAGCCTCAAGTTTAGAAACTGCCAAGGTTGTCCTATGACCTCCCTACATCATGCCATGTGTGTATTTGCCTTTAGACATGAGTAAATTAGCTTAAATGCTAACATGCTAACATGCTAGCAATTAGCATTTAGCCACAGAGAGAGTTCAGACGTTTATCTCAAAAATGAGCCATCAATCACGTTTCTACGTGGCCGTATGGCTGAGCTAAAAGGCTGTGAAAAGTCTGTAAATTCTCGTTTTCTATGTGCTGTTCTAAAAATAGAACAGCGATTCCCTAATCAAGTGGCCCATTTTTTAACGTTTTCGTTAATAGCGTCGCCATGGTTACACAAAACTTTCCAAAAATTAAATACCGCTGTAGTCCCGAGCGCCACGTTTCCGGCGGTGTAACATGTGTGGGGGTCCTTCTTGCGGTTTTGGCCGCATTACGCGCGCAAAAAGTGGAAGATTAAGATATACGGAATAATAACTAAACAGCAATAACAATATGGGCTGGCTCAGTAGCCAGCCCATAGACTGCTACTGCAAGTAGCAGTCTATGGGCTGGCTACTGAGCCAGTCCATAACTAGAAAATTCCCGCGGAAATTTTGATGGACTGGCCACCTGTGCTGTGAACCTCGGGCCCGGTGCGCCAACGGCTACCGCGGTAGCACCTAGCAAGAAAGCCTCAAGTACGGAAAAGGTTGATGCAGTCCCATAGTGTTCCCACATCATGCCAAGTGTGTATTTGCCTTTAAACTTGAGTAAATTAGCTAAAATGCTAACATGCTAACAATCATTATGCTAGCACCTAGCAAGAGAGCCTCAAGTTTAGAAAGTGCCAAGGTTGTCCTATAACCTCCCTACATCATGCCATGTGTGTATTTGCCTTTAAACGTGAGTAAATTGGCTTAAATGCTAACATGCTAACAGTTATCATGCTAGCACCTAGCAAGAGAGCCTCAAGTTTAGAAAGTGCCAAGGTTGTCCTATAACCTCCCTACATCATGCCATGTGTGTATTTGCCTTTAGACATGAGTAAATTAGCTTTAATGCTAACATGCTAACAATCATTATGCTAGCACCTAGCAAGAGAGCCTCAAGTTTAGAAAGTGCCTAGGTTGTCCTATAACCTCCCTACACCATGCCATATGTGTATTTGCCTGAAGACATGAGTAAATTAGCTTAAATGCTAACATGCTAACGGCTACCATGCTAGCACCTAGCAAGATGGCCTCAAGTTTAGAAACTACAAAGGTTGTCCTATAACCTCTCTATATCATGCCATGTGTGTATTTGCCTTTAAACGTGAGTAAATTAGCTTAAATGTTAACATGCTAACAGTTATCATGCTAGCACCTAGCAAGAGAGCCTCAAGTTTAGAAACTGCCAAGGTTGTCCTATAACCTCCCGACATCATGCCATGTGTGTATTTGCCTTTAAATGTGAGTAAATTAGCTTAAATGCTAACATGCTAACAGTCATCATGCTAGCACCTAGCAAGAGAGCCTCAAGTTTAGAAAGTGCCAAGGTTGTCCTATAACCTCCCTATATCATGCCATGTGTGTATTTGCCTTCAAATGTGAGTAAATTAGCTTAAATGCTAACATGCTAACAGTCGTCATGCTAGCACCTAGCAAGAGAGCCTCAAGTTTAGAAAGTGCCAAGGTTGTCCTATAACCTCCCTACATCATGCCATGTGTGTATTTGCCTTTAGACATGAGTAAATTAGCTTAAATGCTAACACGCTAACAGTCATTATGCTAGCACCTAGCAAGAGAGCCTCAAGTTTAGAAAGTGCCAAGGTTGTCCTATAACCTCCCTACATCATGTCATGTGTGCATTTGCCTGTAGACATGAGTAAATTAGCTTAAATGCTAACATGCTAACGGCTACCATGCTAGCACCTAGCAAGAGGGCCTTAAGTTTAGAAACTGCCAAGGTTGTCCTATAACCTCCCCACATCATGCCGTTTGTGTATTTGCCTTTAAATGTGAGTAAATTAGCTTATATGCTAACACGCTAACAGTCATTATGCTAGCACCTAGCAAGAGAGCCTCAAGTTTAGAAAGTGCCAAGGATGTCCTATAACGTCCCTGCATCATGCATGTGTGTATTTGCCTTTAAACATGAGCAAATTAGCTTAAATGCTAACATGCTAAAAGTCATCATGCTAGCACCTAGCAAGAGACCCTCAAGTTTAGAAAGTGCCAAGGTTGTCCTATAACCTCCCTACATCATGTCATGTGTGTATTTGCATTTAGACATGAGTAAATTAGCTTAAATGCTAACACGCTAACGGCTAACATGCTAGCACCTAGCAAGAGAGTTTCAAGTTTACAAAGTGCCAAGGTTGTCCTTCAACCTCCCTATATCATGCCATGTGTGTATTTGCCTTTAAACGTGAGTAAATTAGCTTAAATGCTAACATGCTAACAGTTATCATGCTAGCACCTAGCAAGAGACCCTCAAGTTTAGAAAGTGCCAAGGTTGTCCTATAACCTCCCTACATCATGCCATGTGTGTATTTGCCTTTAAACTTTAGAAAATTAGTGAAAATGCTAACATGCTAACGGCTACCATGCTAACACCTAGCAAAACAGCCTCAGGTCCTGAAAAGTTTGGGGCAGTCCTACAGTGTCCCCACATCATGCCATGTGTGTATTTGCCCTTAGACATGAGTAAATTAGCTAAAATGCTAACATGCTAACAGTCATCATGCTAGCACCTAGCAAGAGAGCCTCAAGTTTAGAAAGTGCCAAGGTTGTCCTATAACCTCCCTACATCATGCCATGTGTGTATTATCCTTTAGACATGAGTAAATTGGCTTAAATGCTAACATGCTAACAGCTACCATGCTAGCACCTAGCAAGAGGGCATCAAGTTTAGAAACTGCCAAGGTTGTCCGATAACCTCCCTGCATCATGCCATGGGTGTATTTGCCTTTAAACATGAGTAAATTAGCTTAAATGCTAACATGCTAACGGCTACCATGCTAGCACCTACCAAGAGAGCCTCAAGTTTAGAAAGTGCCAAGGTTGTCCTATAACCTCCCTACATCATGCCATGTGTGTATTTGCCTTTAGACATGAGTAAATTAGCTTAAATGCTAACATGCTAACGGCTAACATGCTAGCACCTAGCAAGACAGCCTCAAGTTTAGAAACTACCAAGGTTGTCCTATAACCTTTCCACATCATGTCATGTGTGTATTTGCCTTTAAACGTGAGTAAATTAGCTTAAATGCTAACATGCTAATAATCATTATGCTAGCACCTAGCAAGAGAGCCTCAAGTTTAGAAAGTGCCAAGGTTGTCCTATAACCTCCCTACACCATGCCATATGTGTATTCTCCTTTAGACATGAGTAAATTAGCTTAAATGCTAACATGCTAACGGCTACCATGCTAGCACCTAGCAAGAGAGCCTCAAGTTTAGAAACTGCTAAGGTTGTCCTATAACCTCCCTACATCATGCCATGTGTGCAATTGCCTTTAAACGTGAGTAAATTAGCTTAAATGCTAACATGCTAACGGCTACCATGCTAGCACCTAGCAAGAGAGCCTCAAGTTTAGAAACTGCCAAGGTTGTCCTATGACCTCCCTACATCATGCCATGTGTGTATTTGCCTTTAGACATGAGTAAATTAGCTTAAATGCTAACATGCTAACATGCTAGCAATTAGCATTTAGCCACAGAGAGAGTTCAGAAGTTTATCTAAAAAATGAACCATCAATCACGTTTCTACGTGGCCGTATGGCTGAGCTACAAGGCTGTGAAAAGTCTGTAAATTCTCGTTTTCTCTGGAATGCGGCTGTTCTAAAAATAGAATGGTGTACCTAATCTAGTGGCCGATTTTTTTTTCTATCGCGAATAGCGTCGCCATGGTTACACGAAACGTTCCAAAAAATAAATACCGCTGTAGTCCCGAGCGTCACGATTCCGACGGTGTAACATGTGTGGGGGTCCTTCTTGCGGTTTTGGCCGCATTACGCGCGCAAAAATTGGAAGATTAAGATATAATAAGAAGAAAAATAACTAAACACCACAAGCAATAACAATATGGGCTGGCTCAGTAGCCAGCCCATAGACTGCTACTGCAAGTAGCAGTCTATGGGCTGGCTACTGAGCCAGTCCATAACTAGAAAATTCCCGCGGAAATTTTGATGGACTGGCCACCTGTGCTGTGAACCTCGGGCCCGGTGCGCCAACGGCTACCGCAGTAGCACCTAGCAAGAAAGCCTCAAGTACGGAAAAGGTTGATGCAGTCCCATAGTGTCCCCACATCATGCCAAGAGTGTATTTGCCTTTACACTTGAGTAAATTAGCTAAAATGCTAAAATGCTAACATGATAACGGCTACCGTGCTAACACGTAGCAAAACAGCCTCAGGTCCTGAAAAGTTTGGGGCAGTCCTACAGTGTCCCCACATCATGTCATGTGTGTATTTTCCTTTAGATATGAGTAAATTAGCTCAAATGCTAACATGCTAACAGTCATCATGCTAGCACCTAGCAAGAGGGCCTCAAGTTTAGAAAGTACCAAGGTTGTCCTATAACCTCCCCACATCATGACATGTGCTTAGTAGCCTTTAATCATGAGTAAATTAGCTTAAATGCTAACATGCTAACAGTTATCATGCTAGCACCTAGCAAGAGAACCTCAACTTTAGAAAGTGCCAAGGTTGTCCTGTAACATCCCTACACTATGCCATGTGTGTATTTGCCTGTATACATGAGTAAATTAGCTTAAATGCTAACATGCTAACGGCTACCATGCTAGCACCTAGCAAGAGGGTTTCAAGTTTACAAAGTGCCAAGGTTGTCCTATAACCTCCCTATATCATGCCATGTGTGTATTTGCCTTTAAACGTGAGTAAATTAGCTTAAATGCTAACATGCTAACAGTTATCATGTTAGCACCTAGCAAGAGACCCTCAAGTTTAGAAAGTGCCAAGGTTGTCCTATAACCTCCCTACATCATGCCATGTGTGTATTTGCCTTTAGACATGAGTAAATTTGCTTAAATACTAACATGCTAACGGCTAACATGCTAGCACCTAGCAAGACAGCCTCAAGTTTAGAAACTGCCAAGGATGTCCTATAACGTCCCTGCATCATGCATGTGTTAATTTGCCTTTAAACATGAGCAAATTAGCTTAAATGCTAACATGCTAACAGTCATCATGCTAGCACCTAGCAAGAGAGCCTCAAGTTGAGAAAGTGCCAAGGTTGTCCTTCAACCTCCCTACATCATGCCATGTGTGTATATGCCTGAAGACATGAGTAAATTAACTTAAATGCTAACATGCTAACGGCTACCATGCTAGCACCTAGCAAGAGAGCCTCAAGTTTAGAAAGTGCCAAGGTTGTCCTATAACCTCCCTACATCATGCCATGTGTGTATTTGCCTTTAAATGTGAGTAAATTAGCTTAAATGCTAACATGCTAACAGTCATCATGCTAGCACCTAGCAAGAGAGTCTCAAGTTTAGAAAGCGCCAAGGTTGTCCTATAACCTCCCTACATCATGCCATGTGTGTATTTGCCTTTAGACATGAGTAAATTAGCTTAAATGCTAACATGCTAGCACCTAGCAAGACAGCCTTAAGTTTAGCAACTGCCAAGGATGTCCTATGACGTCCCTGCATCATGCATGTGTGTATTTGCCTTTAAACGTGAGCAAATTAGCTTAAATGCTAACATGCTAACAGTCATCATGCTAGCACCTAACAAGAGAGTCCCAAGTTTAGAAAGTGCCAAGGTTGTCCTATCACCTCCCTACATCATGCCATGTGTGTATTTGCCTTTAAACGTGAGTAAATTAGCTTAAATGCTAACATGCTAACAATCATTATGCTAGCACCTAGCAAGAGAGCCTCAAGTTTAGAAAGTGCCAAGGTTGTCCTATAACCTACCTACATCATGCCATGTGTGTATTTGCCTTTAGACATGAGTAAATTAGCTTAAATGTTAACATGCTAACGGCTACCACGCTAGCACCTAGAAAGAGAGCATCAAGTTGAGAAAGTGCCAAGGTTGTCCTATAGCCTCCCTACATCATGCCATGTGTGTATTTTGCCTTTAGACATGAGTAAATTAGCTTAAATGCTAACATGCTAACGGCTACCATGCTAGCACCTAGCAAGAGGGTTTCAAGTTTACAAAGTGCCAAGGTTGTCCTATAACCTCCCTATATCATGCCATGTGTGTATTTGCCTTTAAACGTGAGTAAATTAGCTTAGATGCTAACATGCTAACAGTTATCATGCTAGCACCTAGCAAGAGAGCCTCAAGTTTAGAAAGCGCCAAGGTTGTCCTATAACCTCCCTACACCATGCCATGTGTGTATTTGTCTGAAGACATGAGTAAATTAGCTTAAATGCTAACATGCTAACGGCTAACATGCTATCACCTAGCAAGAGAGTTTCAAGTTTACAAAGTGCCAAGGTTGTCCTTCAACCTCCCTATATCATGCCATGTGTGTATATGCCTTTAAACGTGAGTAAATTAGCTTAAATGCTAACATGCTAACAGTTATCATGCTAGCACCTAGCAAGAGACCCTCAAGTTTAGAAAGTGCCAAGGTTGTCCTATAACCTCCCTACATCATGCCATGTGTGTATTTGCCTTTAGACATGAGTAAATTAGCTTAAATGCTAACATGCTAACGGCTAACATGCTAGCACCTAGCAAGACAGCCTCAAGTTTAGAAACTGCCAAGGATGTCCTATAACGTCCCTGCATCATGCATATGTGTATTTGCCTTTAAACATGAGCAAATTAGCTTAAATGCTAACATGCTAACAGTCATCATGCTAGCACCTAGCAAGAGAGTTCCAAGTTTAGAAAGTGCCAAGGTTGTCCTATAACATCCCTACATCATGCCATGTGTGTATTTGCCTTTAGACATGAGTAAATTAGCTTAAATGCTAACATGCTAACGGCTAACATGCTAGCACCTAGCAAGACAGCCTCAAGTTTAGAAACTACCAAGGTTGTCCTATAACCTCCCCACATCATGTCATGTGTATATTTGCCTTTAAACGTGAGTAAATTAGCTTAAATGCTAACATGCTAACAATCATTATGCTAGCACCTAGCAAGACAGCCTCAAGTTTAGAAAGTGCCAAGGTTGTCCTATAACCTCCCTACACCATGCCATATGTGTATTTGCCTGAAGACATGAGTAAATTAGCTTAAATGCTAACATGCTAACGGCTACCATGTTAGCACCTAGCAAGAGGGTTTCAAGTTTAGAAAGTGCCAAGGTTGTCCTATAACCTCCCTATATCATGCCATGTGTGTATTTGCCTTTAAACGTGAGTAAATTAGCTTAAAGGCTAACATGCTAACAGTTATCATGCTAGCACCTAGCAAGAGAGCCTCAAGTTTAGAAAGTGCCAAGGTTGTCCTATAACCTCCCTACATCATGCCATGTGTGTATTTGCCTTTAGACATGAGTAAATTAGCTTAAATGCTAACATGCTAACGGCTAACATGCTAGCACCTAGCAAGAGAGCCTCAAGTTTAGAAACTGCCAAGGTTGTCCTATGACCTCCCTACATCATGCCATGTGTGTATTTGCCTTTAGACATGAGTAAATTAGCTTAAATGCTAACATGCTAACATGCTAGCAATTAGCATTTAGCCACAGAGAGAGTTCAGACATTTATCTAAAAAATGAGCCATCAATCACGTTTCTATGTGGCCGTATGGCTGAGCTAAAAGGCTGTGAAAAGTCTGTAAATTCTCGTTTTCTATGTGCTGTTCTAAAAATAGAACAGCGATTCCCTAATCAAGTGGCCCATTTTTTAACGTTTTCGTTAATAGCGTCGCCATGGTTACACAAAACTTTCCAAAAATTAAATACCGCTGTAGTCCCGAGCGCCACGTTTCCGGCGGTGTAACATGTGTGGGGGTCCTTCTTGCGGTTTTGGCCGCATTACGCGCGCAAAAAGTGGAAGATTAAGATATACGGAATAATAACTAAACAGCAATAACAATATGGGCTGGCTCAGTACTGAGCCAGTCCATAACTAGAAAATTCCCGCGGAAATTTTGATGGACTGGCCACCTGTGCTGTGAACCTCGGGCCCGGTGTGCCAACGGCTACCGCGGTAGCACCGAGCAAGAAAGCCTCAAGTACGGAAAAGGTTGATGCAGTCCCATAGTGTCCCCACATCATGCCAAGTGTGTTTTTGCCTTTAAACTTGAGTAAATTAGCTAAAATGCTAACATGATAACAGCTACCGTGCTAACACGTAGCAAAACAGCCTCAGGTCCTGAAAAGTTTGGGGCAGTCCTACAGTGTCCCCCACATCATGCCATGTGTGTATTTTCCTTTAGACATGAGTAAATTAGGTAAAATGCTAACATGCTAACAGTCATCTTGCTAGCACCTAGCAAGAGGGCCTCAAGTTTAGAAAGTACCAAGGTTGTCCTATAACCTCCCCACATCATGAGATGTGCTTAGTAGCCTTTAGGCATGAGTAAATTAGCTTAAATCTTAACATGCTAACAGTTATCATGCTAGCACCTAGCAAGAGAGCCTCAAGTTTAAAAAGTGCCAAGGTTGTCCTATAACCTCCCGACATCATGCCATGTGTGTATTTGCCTTTATACATGAGTAAATTAGCTTAAATGCTAACATGCTAACGGCTACCATGCTAGCACCTAGCAAGAGAGCCTCAAGTTTAGAAAGTGCCAAGGTTGTCCTATAACCTCCCTACATCATGCCATGTGTGTATTTGCCTTTAAATGTGAGTAAATTAGCATAAATGCTAACATGCTAACAGTCATTATGCTAGCACCTAGCAAGAGAGCCTCAAGTTTAGAAAGTGCCAAGGATGTCCTATAACGTCCCCGCATCATGCATGTGTGAATTTGCCTGTGGACATAAGTAAATTAACTTAAATGCTAACATGCTAACGGCTACAATGCTAGCAACTAGCAAGAGGCCCTCAAGTTTAGAAAGTGCCAAGGTTGTCCGTTGTCCTATAAACTCCCTACATCATGCCATGTGTGTATTTGCCTTTAGACATGAGTAAATTAGCTTAAATGCTAACATGCTAACGGCTAACATGCTAGCACCTAGCAAGACAGCCTCAAGTTTAGAAACTGCCAAGGATGTCCTATAATGTCCCTGCATCATGCATGTGTGTATTTGCCTTTAAACATTAGCAAATTAGCTTAAATGCTAACATGCTAACAGCCATCATGCTAGCACCTAGCAAGAGAGTCCCAAGTTTAGAAAGTGCCAAGGTTGTCCTATAACCTCCCTACATCATGCCATGTGTGTATTTGCCTTTAGACATGAGCAAATTAGCTTAAATGCTAACATGCTAACGGCGAACATGCTACCACATAGCAAGACAGCCTCAAGTTTAGAAACTGCAAAGGATGTCCAATAACGTCCCCACATCATGCCAAGTGTGTATTTGCCTTTAAACATGAGTGAATTAGCTAAAATGCTAACATGCTAATGGCTACCGTGCAAACATGTAGCAAAACAGCCTCAGGTCCTGAAAAGTTTGTGGCAGTCCTACAGTGTCCCGACATCATGCCATGTGTGTATGTTCCTTTAGACATGAGTAAATTAGCTAAGATGCTAACATGCTAACAGTTATCATGCTAGCACCTAGCAAGAGGGCCTCAAGTTTAGAAAGTACCAAGGTATTCCTATAACCTCCCCACATCATGACATGTGCTTAGTAGCCTTTAGTAATGAGTAAATTAGCTTAAATCTTAACATGCTGACAGTTATCATGCTAGCACCTAGCAAGAGAGCCTCAAGTTTAAAAAGTGCCAAGGTTGTCCTATAACCTCCCGACATCATGCCATGTGTGTATTTGCCTTTAGACATGAGTAAATTTGCTTAAATGCTAACATGCTAACGGCTACGATGCTAGCACCTAGCAAGAGAGCCTGAAGTTTAGAAAGTGCCAAGGTTGTCCTATTACCTCCCTACATCATGCCATGTGTGTATTTGCCTTTAGACATGAGTAAATTAGCTTAAATGCTAACATGCTAACGGCTACCATGCTAGCACCTAGCAAGAGGGTTTCAAGTTTAGAAAGTGCCAAGGTTGTCCTATAACCTCCCTATATCATGCCATGTGTGTATTTGCCTTTAAACGTTAGTAAATTAGCTAAAATGCTAACATGCTAACAGTTATCATGCTAGCACCTAGCAAGAGAGCCTCAAGTTTAGAAAGTGCCAAGGTTGTCCTATAACCTTCCTAAATCATGCCATGTGTGTATTATCCTTTAGACATGAGTAAATTAGCTTAAATGCTAACATGCTAACAGTCATCATGCTAGCACCTAGCAAGAGAGCCTCAAGTTAAGAAAGTGCCTGGGTTGTCCTGTAACCTCCCTAAATCATGCCATGTGTGTATTATCCTTTAGACATGAGTAAAATAGCTTAAATCCTAACATGCTAACGGCTACCCTGCTAGCACCTAGCAAGAGGGCCTAAAGTTTAGAAACTTCCAAGGTTGTCTTATAACCTCCCTGCATCATGCCATTAGTGTATTTGCCTTTAAACATGGGTAAATTAGCTTAAATGCTAACATGCTAAGTTATCATGCTAGCACCTAGCAAGAGAGCCTCAAGTTTAGAAAGTGCCAAGGTTGTCCTATAACCTCCCTACATCATGCCATGTGTGTATTTACCTTTAGACATGAGTAAATTAGCTTAAATGCTAACATGCTAACGGCTACCATGCTAACACCTAGCAAAACAGCCTCAGGTCCTGAAAAGTTTGGGGCAGTCCTACAGTGTCCCCACATCATGCCAAGTGTGTATTTGCCTTTAAACTTTAGAAAATTACCGAAAATGCTAACATGCTAACGGCTACCATGCTAACACCTAGCAAAACAGCCTCAGGTCCTGAAAAGTTTGGGGCAGTCCTACAGTGTCCCCACATCATGCCATGTGTGTATTTGCCCTTAGACATGAGTAAATTAGCTAAAATGCTAACATGCTAACAGTCATCATGCTAGTACCTAGCAAGAGAGCCTCAAGTTTAGAAAGTGCCAAGGTTGTCCTATAACCTCCCTACATCATGCCATGTGTGTATTATCCTTTAGACATGAGTAAATTAGCTTAAATGCTAACATGCTAACAGCTACCATGCTAGCACCTAGCAAGAGGGCATCAAGTTTAGAAACTGCCAAGGTTGTCCGATAACCTCCCTGCATCATGCCATGGGTGTATTTGCCTTTAAACATGAGTAAATTAGCTTAAATGCTAACATGCTAACGGCTACCATGCTAGCACCTAGCAAGAGAGCCTCAAGTTTAGAAAGTGCCAAGGTTGTCCTATAACCTACCTACATCATGCCATGTGTGTATTTGCCTTTAAATGTGAGTAAATTAGCTTAAATGTTAACATGCTAACAGTCGTCATGCTAGCACCTAGCAAGAGAGCCTCAAGTTTAGAAAGTGTCAAGGTTGTCCTATAACATCCATACATCATGCCATGTGTGTAGTTACCTTTAGACATGAGTAAATTAGCTTAAATGCTAACATGCTAACGGCTACCATGCTAGCACCTAGCAAGAGAGCCTCAAGTTTAGAAACTGCCAAGGTTGTCCTATAACCTCCCTACATCATGCCATGTGTGTATTTGCCTTTAAATGTGAGTAAATTAGCTTAAATGCTAACATGCTAACAGTTATCATGCTAGCACCTAGCAAGTGAGCTTCAAGTTTAGAAAGATCCAAGGTTGTCCTATAACCTCCCAACATCATGCCATGTGTGTATTTGCCTTTAGACATGAGTAATTTAGCTTAAATTCTAACATGCTAACGGCTACCATGCTAGTACCTAGCAAGAGAGCCTCAAGTTTAGAAAGTGCCAAGGTTGTCCTATAGCCTCCCTACATCATGCCATGTGTGTATTTGCCTTTAAATGTGAGTAAATTAGCTTAAATGCTAACATGCTAACAGTCGTCATGCTAGCACCTAGCAAGAGAGCCTCAAGTTTAGAAAGTGCCAAGGTTTTCCTATAACCTCCCTACATCATGCCATGTGTGTATTTGCCTTTAAATGTGAGTAAATTAGCTTGAATGGTAACATGCTAACAGTCGTCATGCTAGCACCTAGCAAGAGAGCCTCAAGTTTAGAAAGTGCCAAGGTTGTCCTATAACCTCCCTACATCATGCCATGTGTGTATTTGCCTTTAAACATGAGTAAATTAGCTTAAATGCTGACATGCTAACGGCTACCATGCTAGCACCTAGCAAGAGAGCCTCAAGTTTAGAAAGTGCCAAGGTTGTCCTATAACCTCCCTACATCATGCCATGTGTGTATTTGCCTTTAAATATTAGTAAATTACCTTAAATGCTAACATGCTAACAGTCGTCATGCTAGCACCTAGCAAGAGAGCCTCAAGTTTAGAAAGTGTCAAGGTTGTCCTATAACATCCATACATCATGCCATGTGTGTATTTACCTTTAGACATGAGTAAATTAGCTTAAATGCTAACATGCTAACGGCTACCATGCTAGCACCTAGCAAGAGAGCCTCAAGTTTAGAAACTGCCAAGGTTGTCCTATAACTTCCCTACATCATGCCATGTGTGTATTTGCCTTTAAATGTGAGTAAATTAGCTTAAATGCTAACATGCTAACAGTTATCATGCTAGCACCTAGCAAGTGAGCTTCAAGTTTAGAAAGATCCAAGGTTGTCCTATAACCTCCCAACATCATGCCATGTGTGTATTTGCCTTTAGACATGAGTAATTTAGCTTAAATTCTAACATGCTAACGGCTACCATGCTAGTACCTAGCAAGAGAGCCTCAAGTTTAGAAAGTGCCAAGGTTGTCCTATAGCCTCCCTACATCATGCCATGTGTGTATTTGCCTTTAAATGTGAGTAAATTAGCTTAAATGCTAACATGCTAACAGTCGTCATGCTAGCACCTAGCAAGAGAGCCTCAAGTTTAGAAAGTGCCAAGGTTTTCCTATAACCTCCCTACATCATGCCATGTGTGTATTTGCCTTTAAATGTGAGTAAATTAGCTTGAATGGTAACATGCTAACAGTCGTCATGCTAGCACCTAGCAAGAGAGCCTCAAGTTTAGAAAGTGCCAAGGTTGTCCTATAACCTCCCTACATCATGCCATGTGTGTATTTGCCTTTAAACATGAGTAAATTAGCTTAAATGCTGACATGCTAACGGCTACCATGCTAGCACCTAGCAAGAGAGCCTCAAGTTTAGAAAGTGCCAAGGTTGTCCTATAACCTCCCTACATCATGCCATGTGTGTATTTGCCTTTAAATATTAGTAAATTAGCTTAAATGCTAACATGCTAACAGTCGTCATGCTAGCACCTAGCAAGAGAGCCTCAAATTTAGAAAGTGTCAAGGTTGTCCTATAACATCCCTACATCATGCCATGTGTGTATTTACCTTTAGACATGAGTAAATTAGCTTAAATGCTAACATGCTAACGGCTACAATGCTAGCACCTAGCAAGAGAGCCTCAAGTTTAGAAACTGCCAAGGTTGTCCTATAACTTCCCTACATCATGCCATGTGTGTATTTGCCTTTAAATGTGAGTAAATTAGCTTAAATGCTAACATGCTAACAATCATTATGCTAGCACCTAGCAAGAGAGCCTCAAGTTTAGAAAGTGCCAAGGTTGTCCTATAACCTCCCTACATCATGCCATGTGTGTATTTGCCTCAAGACATGAGTAAATTAGCGTAAATGGTAAAATGCTAACGGCTACCATGCTAGCACCTAGCAAGAGAGCATCGAGTTGAGAAACAGCCAAGGTTGTCCTATAACCTCCCTACATCATGCCATGTGTGTATTTGCCTTTAAATTTAAGTAAATTAGCTTAAATGCTAACATGCTAACAGTCATCATGCTAGCACCTAGCAAGAGACCCTCAAGTTTAGAAAGTGCCAAGGTTGTCCTATAACCTCCCTACATCATGCCATGTGTGTATTTGCCTTTAGACATGAGTAAATTAGCTTAAATGCTAACATGCTAACGGCTAACATGCTAACACCTAGCAAAACAGCCTCAGGTCCTGAAAAGTTTGGGGCAGTCCTACAGTGTCCCCACATCATGCCAAGTGTGTATTTGCCTTTAAAATTTAGAAAATTAGCGAAAATGCTAACATGCTAACGGCTACCATGCTAACACCTAGCAAAACAGCCTCAGGTCCTGAAAAGTTTGGGGCAGTCCTACAGTGTCCCCACATCATGCCATGTGTGTATTTGCCCTTAAACATGAGTAAATTAGCTAAAATGCTAACATGCTAACAGTCATCATGCTAGCACCTAGCAAGAGAGCCTCAAGTTTAGAAACTGCCAAGGTTGTCCTATGACCTCCCTACATCATGCCATGTGTGTATTTGCCTTTAGACATGAGTAAATTAGCTTAAATGCTAACATGCTAACATGCTAGCAATTAGCATTTAGCCACAGAGAGACTTCAGAAGTTTATCTCAAAAATGAGCCATCAATCACGTTTCTACGTGGCCGTATGGCTGAGCTACAAGGCTGTGAAAAGTCTGTAAATTCTCGTTTTCTCTGGAATGCGGCTGTTCTAAAAATAGAATGGTGTACCTAATCTAGTGGCCGATTTTTTTTTCTATCGCGAATAGCGTCGCCATGGTTACACGAAACGTTCCAAAAAATAAATACCGCTGTAGTCCCGAGCGTCACGATTCCGACGGTGTAACATGTGTGGGGGTCCTTCTTGCGGTTTTGGCCGCATTACGCGCGCAAAAATTGGAAGATTAAGATATAATAAGAAGAAAAATAACTAAACACCACAAGCAATAACAATATGGGCTGGCTCAGTAGCCAGCCCATAGACTGCTACTGTGAGTAGCAGTCTATGGGCTGGCTACTGGGCCAGTCCATAACTAGAAAATTCCCGCGGAAATTTTGATGGACTGGCCACCTGTGCTGTGAACCTCGGGCCCGGTGGGCCAACGGCTACCGCGGTAGCACCTAGCAAGAAAGCCTCAAGTACGGAAAAAGTTGATGCAGTCCCATAGTGTCCCCACATCATGCCGAGTGTGTAATTGCCTTTAAACTTGAGTAAATTAGCTTAAATGCTAACATGCTAACAATCATTATGCTAGCACCTAGCAAGAGAGCCTCAAGTTAAGAAAGTGCCAAGGTTGTCTTATAACCTCCCTACATCATGCCATGTGTGTATTTGCCTTTAAACGTGAGTAATTTAGCTTAAATGCTAAGATGCTAACAGTTATCATGCTAGCACCTAGCAAGAGAGCCTCAAGTTTAGAAAGTGCCAAGGTTGTCCTATAACCTCCCTACATCATGCCATGTGTGTATTTGCCTTTAGACATGAGTAATTAGTTTAAATGCTAACATGCTAACATGCTAGCACCTAGCAAGACAGCCTTAAGTTTAGAAACTGCCAAGGATGTCCTATGACGTCCCTGCATCATGCATGTGTGTATTTGCCTTTAAACATGAGCAAATTAGCTTAAATGCTAACATGCTAACAGTCAACATGCTAGCACCTAGCAAGAGAGTCCCAAGTTTAGAAAGTGCCAAGGTTGTCCTACCACCTCCCTACATCATGCCATGTGTGTATTTGCCTTTAAACGTGAGTAAATTAGCTTAAATGCTAACATGCTAACAATCATTATGCTAGCACCTAGCAAGAGAGCCTCAAGTTTAGAAAGTGCCAAGGTTGTCCTATAACCTCCCTACATCATGCCATGTGTGTATTTGCCTTAAAATGTGAGTAAATTAGCTTAAATGCTAACATGCTAACAGTTATCATGCTAGCACCTAGCAAGAGAGCCTCAAGTTTAGAAACTGCCAAGGTTGTCCTATAACCTCCCTACATCATGCGTTGTGTGTATTTTCCTTTAGACATGAGTAAATTAGCTTAAATGCTAACATGCTAACGGCTACCACGCTAGCACCTAGCAAGAGAGCATCAAGTTGAGAAAGTGCCAAGGTTGTCCTATAACCTCCCCACATCATGTCATGTGTGTATTTGCCTTTAAACGTGAGTAAATTAGCTTAAATGCTAACATGCCTACAATCATTATGGTAGCACCTAGCAAGAGAGCCTCAAGTTTAGAAAGTGCCAAGGTTGTCCTATAACCTCCCTACACCATGCCATATGTGTATTTGCCTTTAAACGTGAGTAAATTGGCTTATATGCTAACACGCTAACAGTCATTATGCTAGCACCTAGCAAGAGAGCCTCAAGTTTAGAAAGTGCCAAGGATGTCCTATAACGTCCCTGCATCATGCATGTGTGTATTTGCCTTTAAACATGAGCAAATTAGCTTAAATGCTAACATGCTAACAGTCATCATGGTAGCACCTAGCAAGAGAGTCCCAAGTTTAGAAAGTGCCAAGGGTGTCCTGTAACCTCCCTACATCATGCCATGTGTGTATTTGCCTTTAGACATGAGTAAATTAGCTTAAATGCTAACATGCTAACGGCTAACATACTAGCACCTAGCAAGACAGCCTCAAGTTTAGAAACTGCCAAGGATGTCCTATAACGTCCCTGCATCATGCATGTGTTAATTTGCCTTTAAACATGAGCAAATTAGCTTAAATGCTAACATGCTAACAGTCATCATGCTAGCACCTAGCAAGAGAGTCCCAAGTTTAGAAAGTGCCAAGGTTGTCCTGTAACCTCCCTACATCATGCCATGTGTGTATTTGCCTTTAGACATGAGTAAATTAGCTTAAATGCTAACATGCTAACGGCTAACATGCTAGCACCTAGCAAGACAGCCTCAAGTTTAGAAACTACCAAGGTTGTCCTATAGCCTCCCCACATCATGTCATGTGTGTATTTGCCTTTAAACGTGAGTAAATTAGCTTAAATGCTAACATGCTAACAATCATTATGCTAGCACCTAGCAAGAGAGCCTCAAGTTTAGAAAGTGCCAAGGTTGTCCTATAAACTCCCTACACCATGCCATATGTGTATTTGCCTGAAGACATGAGTAAATTAGCTTAAATGCTAACATGCTAACGGCTACCATGCTAGCACCTAGCAAGAGAGCATCAAGTTGAGAAAGTGCCAAGGTTGTCCTATAACCTCCCTACATCATGCCATGTGTGTATTTGCCTTTAGACATGAGTAAATTAGCTTAAATGCTAACATGCTAACGGCTACCATGTTAGCACCTAGCAAGAGGGTTTCAAGTTTAGAATGTGCCAAGGTTGTCCTATAACCTCCCTATATCATGCCATGTGTGTATTTGCCTTTAAACGTGAGTAAATTAGCTTAAATGCTAACATGCTAACAGTCATCATGCTAGCACCTAGCAAGAGAGTCCCAAGTTTAGAAAGTGCCAAGGTTGTCCTATAACCTCCCTACATCATGCCATGTGTGTATTTGCCTTTAGACGTGAGTAAATTAGCTTAAATGCTAACATGCTAACGGATAACATGCTAGCACCTAGCAAGACAGCCCCAAGTTTATAAACTACCAAGGTTGTCCTATAACCTCCCCACATCATGTCATGTGTGTATTTGCCTTTAAACATGAATAAATTAGCTTAAATGCTAACATGCTAACAGTCGTCATTCTAGCACCTAGCAAGAGAGCCTCAAGTTTAGAAAGTGCCAAGGTTGTCCAATAACCTCCCTACATCATGCCATGTGTGTATTTGCCTTTAAATGTGAGTAAATTAGCTTACATGCTAACATGCTAACAAATATCATGCTAGCACCTAGCAAGAGGGCCTCAAGTTCAGAAACTGCCAAGGTTGTCCTATAACCTCCCTACATCATGCCATGTGTGCATTTGCCTGTAGACATGAGTAAATTAGCTTAAATGCTAACATGCTAACGGCTACCATGCTAGCACCTAGCAAGAGGGCCTTAAGTTTAGAAACTGCCAAGGTTGTCCTATAACCTCCCCACATCATGCCATGTGTGTATTTGCCTTTAAACGTGAGTAAATTAGCTTATATGCTAACACGCTAACAGTCATTATGCTAGCAGCTAGCAAGAGAGCCTCAAGTTTAGAAAGTGCCAAGGATATCCTATAACGTCCCTGCGTCATGCATGTGTGTATTTGCCTTTAAACATGACCAAATTATCTTAAATGCTAACATGCTAACAGTCATCATGCTAGCACCTAGCAAGAGAGTCCCAAGTTTAGAAAGTGCCAAGGTTGTCCTATAACATCCCTACATCATGCCATGTGTGTATTTGCCTTTAGACATGAGTAAATTAGCTTAAATGCTAATATGCTAACGGCTACCATGTTAGCACCTAGCAAGAGGGTTTCAAGTTTAGAAAGTGCCAAGGTTGTCCTATAACCTCCCTATATCATGCCATGTGTGTATTTGCCTTTAAACGTGAGTAAATTAGCTTAAATGCTAACATGCTAACAGTTATCATGCTAGCACCTAGCAAGAGAGCCTCAAGTTTAGAAAGTGCCAAGGTTGTCCTATAACCTCCCTATATCATGCCATGTGTGTATTTGCCTTTAGACATGAGTAAATTAGCTTAAATGCTAACATGCTAGCACCTAGCAAGACAGCCTTAAGTTTAGAAACTGCCAAGGATGTCCTATGACGTCCCTGCATCATGCATGTGTGTATTTGCCTTTAAACGTGAGCAAATTAGCTTAAATGCTAACATGCTAACAGTCATCATGCTAGCACCTAGCAAGAGAGTCCCAAGTTTAGAAAGTGCCAAGGTTGTCCTATCACCTCCCTACATCATGCCATGTGTGTATTTGCCTTAGACATGAGTAAATTAGCTTAAATGCTAACATGCTAACGGCTACCATGCTAGCACCTAGCAAGAGAGCCTCAAGTTTAGAAAGTGCCAAGGTTGTCCTATAACCTCCCTACATCATGCCATGTGTGTATTTGCCTTTAAATGTGAGTAAATTAGCTTAAATGCTAACATGCTAACAGTGGTCATGCTAGCACCTAGCAAGAGAGCCTCAAGTACGGAAAAAGTTGATGCAGTCCCATAGTGTCCCCACATCATGCCAAGTGTGTAATTGCCTTTAAACTTGAGTAAATTAGCTTAAATGCCAAGTTATCATGCTAGCACCTAGCAAGAGAGCCTCAAGTTTAGAAAGCGCCAAGGTTGTCCTATAACCTCCCGACATCATGCCATGTGTGTATTTGCCTTTAGACATGAGTAAATTAGCTTAAATGCTAACATGCTAACAGCTAACATGCTAGCACCTAGCAAGACAGCCTCAAGTTTAGAAACTGCCAAGGATGTCCTATGACGTCCCTGCATCATGCATGTGTGTATTTGCCTTTAAAACGTGAGCAAATTAGCTTAAATGCTAACATGCTAACAATCATTATGCTAGCACCTAGCAAGAGAGCCTCAAGTTTAGAAAGTGCCAAGGTTGTCCTATAACATCCCTACATCATGCCATTTGTGTATTTGCCTTTGGACATGAGTAAATTAGCTTAAATGCTAACACGCTAACGGCTACCATGCTAGCACCTAGCAAGAGAGCATCACGTTGAGAAAGTGCCAAGGTTGTCCTATAACCTCCCCACATCATGTCATGTGTGTATTTGCCTGAAGACATGAGTAAATTAGCTTAACTGCTAACATGCTAACGGCTACCATGCTAGCACCTAGCAAGAGAGCATCAAGTTGAGAAAGTGCCAACGTTGTCCTATAACCTCCCTACATCATGCCATGTGTGTATTTGCCTTTAGACATGAGTAAATTAGCTTAAATGCTAACATGCTAACGACTAACATGCTAGCACCTAGCAAGACAGCCTCAAGTTTAGAAACTACCAAGGTTGTCCTATAACCTCCCCACATCATGTCATGTGTATATTTGCCTTTAAACGTGAGTAAATTAGCTTAAATGCTCACATGCTAACAGTCATCATGCTAGCACCTAGCAAGACAGCCTCAAGTTTAGAAACTACCAAGGTTGTCCTATAACCTCCCTACATCATGCCATGTGTGTATTTGCCTTTAGACATGAGTAAATTAGCTTCAATGCTAACATGCTAACGGCTACCATGCTGGCACCTAGCAAGAGGGTTTCAAGTTTAGAAAGTTCCAAGGTTGTCCTATAACCTCCCTATATCATGCATGTGTGTATTTGCCTTTAAACGTGAGTAAATTAGCTTAAATGCTAACATGCTAACAGTTATCATGCTAGCACCTAGCAAGAGAGCCTCAAGTTTAGAAAGTGCCAAGGTCGTCCTATAACCTCCCTATATCATGCCATGTGTGTATTTGCCTTTAAACGTGAGTAAATTAGCTTAAATGCTAACATGCTAGCAACTAGCATTTAGCCACAGAGAGAGTTCAGAAGTTTATCTAAAAAATGAGCCATCAATCACGTTTCTACGTGGCCGTATGGCTGAGCTACAAGGCTTTGAAAAGTCTGTAAATTCTCGTTTTCTCTGGAATGCGGCTGTTCTAAAAATAGAATGGTGTACCTAATCTAGTGGCCGATTTTTTTTTCTATCGCGAATAGCGTCGCCATGGTTACACGAAACGTTCCAAAAAATAAATACCGCTGTAGTCCCGAGCGTCACGATTCCGACGGTGTAACATGTGTGGGGGTCCTTCTTGCGGTTTTGGCCGCATTACGCGCGCAAAAATGGGAAGATTAAGATATAATAAGAAGAAAAATAACTAAACACCACAAGCAATAACAATATGGGCTGGCTCAGTAGCCAGCCCATAGACTGCTACTTGCAGTAGCAGTCTATGGGCTGGCTACTGAGCCAGTCCATAACTAAACGCACAAGGAATAACAATATGGGCTGGCTCAGTAGCCAGCCCATAGACTGCTACTGCAAGTAGCAGTCTATGGGCTGGCTACTGGGCCAGTCCATAAAAATAATAATAACTAGAAAATTCCCGCGGAAATTTTGATGGACTGGCCACCTGTGCTGTGAACCTCGGGCCCGGTGGGCCAACGGCTACCGCGGTAGCACCTAGCAAGAAAGCCTCAAGTACGGAAAAAGTTGATGCAGTCCCATAGTGTCCCCACATCATGCCAAGTGTGTAATTGCCTTTAAACTTGAGTAAATTAGCTTAAATGCTAACATGCTAACAATCATTATGCTAGCACCTAGCAAGAGAGCCTCAAGTTTAGAAAGTGCCAAGGTTGTCCTATAACCTCCCTACATCATGCCATGTGTGTATTTGCCTTTAGACATGAGTAAATTAGCTTAAATGCTAACATGCTAGCACCTAGCAAGACAGCATTAAGTTTAGAAACTGCCAAGGATGTCCTATGACGTCCCTGCATCATGCATGTGTGTATTTGCCTTTAAACGTGAGCAAATTAGCTTAAATGCTAACATGCTAACAGTCATCATGCTAGCACCTAGCAAGAGAGTCCCAAGTTTAGAAAGTGCCAAGGTTGTCCTATCACCTCCCTACATCATGCCATGTGTGTATTTGCCTTTAAACGTGAGTAAATTAGCTTAAATGCTAACATGCTAACGGCTACCATGCTAGCACCTAGCAAGAGAGCATCAAGTTGAGAAAGTGCCAAGGTTGTCCTATAACCTCCCCACATCATGTCATGTGTGTATTTGCCTTTAAACATGAGTAAATTAGCTTAAATGCTAACCTGCTAACAATCATTATGCTAGCACCTAGCAAGAGAGCCTCAAGTTTAGAAAGTGCCAAGGTTGTCCTATAACCTCCCTACACCATGCCATATGTGTATTTGCCTGAAGACATGAGTAAATTAGCTTAAATGCTAACATGCTAACGGCTACCATGCTAGCACCTAGCAAGAGAGCATCAAGTTGAGAAAGTGCCAAGGTTGTCCTATAACCTCCCTACATCATGCCATGTGTGTATTTGCCTTTAGACATGAGTAAATTAGCTTAAATGCTAACATGCTAACGGCTACCATGCTAGCACCTAGCAAGAGGGTTTCAAGTTTAGAAAGTGCCAAGGTTGTCCTATAACCTCCCTGTATCATGCCATGTGTGTATTTGCCTTTAAACGTGAGTAAATTAGCTTAGATGCTAACATGCTAACAGTTATCATGCTAGCACCTAGCAAGAGAGCCTCAAGTTTAGAAAGCGCCAAGGTTGTCCTATAACCTCCAGACATCATGCCATGTGTGTATTTGCCTTTAGACATGATTAAATTAGCTTAAATGCTAACATGCTAACGGCTACCATGCTAGCACCTAGCAAGAGGGTTTCAAGTTCAGAAAGTGCCAAGGTTGTCCTATAACCTCCCTGCATCATGTCATGTGTGTATTTGCCTTTAAACGTGAGTAAATTAGCTTAAATGCTAACATGCTAACAATCATTATGCTAGCACCTAGCAAGAGAGCCTCAAGTTTAGAAAGTGCCAAGGTTGTCCTATAACCTCCCTACATCATGCCATATGTGTATTTGCCTTTAGACATGAGTAAATTAGCTTAAATGCTAACATGCTAACGGCTACCATGCTAGCACCTAGCAAGAGAGCCTCAAGTTTAGAAACTGCTAAGGTTGTCCTATAACCTCCCTACATCATGTCATGTGTGCAATTGCCTTTAAACGTGAGTAAATTAGCTTAAATGCTAACATGCTAACGGGTCCATGCTAGCACCTAGCAAGAGAGCCTCAAGTTTAGAAACTGCCAAGGTTGTCCTAGAACCTCCCTGCATCATGCCATGGGTGTATTTGCCTTTAAACATGAGTAAATTAGCTTAAATGCTAACATGCTAACATGCTAGCAATTAGCATTTAGCCACAGAGAGAGTTCAGAAGTTTATCTAAAAAATGAGCCATCAACCACGTTTCTACGTGGCCGTATGGCTGAGCTACAAGGCTGTGAAAAGTCTGTAAATTCTCGTTTTCTCTGGAATGCGGCTGTTCTAAAAATAGAATGGTGTACCTAATCTAGTGGCCGATTTTTTTTTCTATCGCAAATAGCGTCGCCATGGTTACACGAAACGTTCCAAAAAATAAATACCGCTGTAGTCCCGAGCGTCACGATTCCGACGGTGTAACATGTGTGGGGGTCCTTCTTGCGGTTTTGGCCGCATTACGCGCAAAAAAAGTGGAAGATTAAGATATAAGAATAACTAGAAAATTCCCGCGGAAATTTTGATGGACTGGCCACCTGCGCTGTGAACCTCGGGCCCGGTGCGCCAACGGCTACCGCGGTATCACCTAGCAAGAAAGCCTCAAGTACGGAAAAGGTTGATGCAGTCCCATAGTGTCCCCACATCATGCCAAGTGTGTATTTGCCTTTAAACTTGAGTAAATTAGCTTAAATGCTAACATGCTAATGGCTACCCTGCTAGCACCTAGCAAGATGGCCTCAAGTTTAGAAACTACAAAGGTTGTCCTATAACCTCTCGACATCATGCCATGTGTGTATTTGCCTTTAAATGTGAGTAAATTAGCTTAAATGCTAACATGCTAACAGTCATCATGCTAGCACCTAGCAAGAGAGCCTCAAGTTTAGAAAGTGCCAAGGTTGTCCTATAATCTCCCTGTATCATGCCATGTGTGTATTTGCCTTCAAATGTGGGTAAATTAGCTTAAATGCTAACATGCTAACAGTCGTCATGCTAGCACCTAGCAAGAGAGCCTCAAGTTTAGAAAGTGCCAAGGTTGTCCTATAACCTCCCTACATCAAGCCATGTGTGTATTTGCCTTTAGACATGAGTAAATTAGCTTAAATGCTAACGTGCTAACGGCTACCATGCTAGCACCTAGCAAGAGGGCCTCAAGTTTAGAAAGTGCCAAGGTTGTCCTATAACCTCCCTATATCATGTCATGTGTGCATTTGCCTGTAGACATGAGTAAATTAGCTTAAATGCTAACATGCTAACGGCTACCATGCTAGCACCTAGCAAGAGGGCCTTAAGTTTAGAAACTGCCAAGGTTGTCCTATAACCTCCCCACATCATGCCATGTGTGTATTTGCCTTTAAACGTGAGTAAATTAGCTTATATGCTAACACGCTAACAGTCATTATGCTAGCACCTAGCAAGAGAGCCTCAAGTTTAGAAAGTGCCAAGGATGTCCTATAACGTCCCTGCATCATGCATGTGTGTATTTGCCTTTAAACATGAGCAAATTAGCTTAAATGCTAACATGCTAACAGTCATCATGCTAGCACCTAGCAAGAGAGTCCCAAGTTTAGAAAGTGCCAAGGGTGTCCTATAACCTCCCTACATCATGCCATGTGTGTATTTGCCTTTAGACATGAGTAAATTAGCTTAAATGCTAACATGCTAACGGCTAACATGCTAGCACCTAGCAAGACAGTTTCAAGTTTACAAAGTGCCAAGGTTGTCCTTCAACCTCCCTATATCATGCCATGTGTGTATATGCCTTTAAACGTGAGTAAATTAGCTTAAATGCTAACATGCTAACAGTTATCATGCTAGCACCTAGCAAGAGACCCTCAAGTTTAGAAACTGCCAAGGATGTCCTATAACGTCCCCGCATCATGCATGTGTGTATTTGCCTTTAAACATGAGCGAATTAGCTTAAATGCTAACATGCTGACAGTCATCATGCTAGCACCTAGCAAGAGAGTCCCAAATTTAGAAAGTGCCAAGGTTGTCCTATAACATCCCTACATCATGCCATGTGTGTATTTGCCTTTAGACATGAGTAAATTAGCTTAAATGCTAACATGCTAACGGCTAACATGCTAGCACCTAGCAAGACAGCCTCAAGTTTAGAAACTACCAAGGTTGTCCTATAACCTCCCCACATCATGTCATGTGTATATTTGCCTTTAAACGTGAGTAAATTAGCTTAAATGCTAACATGCTAACAATCATTATGCTAGCACCTAGCAAGCCAGCCTCAAGTTTAGAAAGTGCCAAGGTTGTCCTATAACCTCCCTACACCATACCATATGTGTATTTGCCTGAAGACATGAGTAAATTAGCTTAAATGCTAACATGCTAACGGCTACAATGCTAGCACCTAGCAAGAGAGTCCCAAGTTTAGAAAGTGCCAAGGTTGTCCTATAACCTCCTTACATCATGCCATGTGTGTATTTGCCTTTAGACATGAGTAAATTAGCTTAAATGCTAACATGCTAACGGCTACCATGTTAGCACCTAGCAAGAGGGTTTCAAGTTTAGAAAGTGCCAAGGTTGTCCTATAACCTCCCTACATCATGCCATGTGTGTATTTGCCTTTAGACATGAGTAAATTAGCTTAAATGCTAACATGCTAACGGCTAACATGCTAGCACCTAGCAAGAGAGCCTCAAGTTTAGAAACTGCCAAGGTTGTCCTATGACCTCCCTACATCATGCCATGTGTGTATTTGCCTTTAGACATGAGTAAATTAGCTTAAATGCTAACATGCTAACATGCTAGCAATTAGCATTTAGCCACAGAGAGAGTTCAGACGTTTATCTCAAAAATGAGCCATCAATCACGTTTCTACGTGGCCGTATGGCTGAGCTAAAAGGCTGTGAAAAGTCTGTAAATTCTCGTTTTCTATGTGCTGTTCTAAAAATAGAACAGCGATTCCCTAATCAAGTGGCCCATTTTTTAACGTTTTCGTTAATAGCGTCGCCATGGTTACACAAAACTTTCCAAAAATTAAATACCGCTGTAGTCCCGAGCGCCACGTTTCCGGCGGTGTAACATGTGTGGGGGTCCTTCTTGCGGTTTTGGCCGCATTACGCGCGCAAAAAGTGGAAGATTAAGATATACGGAATAATAATAACTAAACAGCAATAACAATATGGGCTGGCTCAGTAGCCAGCCCATAGACTGCTACTGCAAGTAGCAGTCTATGGGCTGGCTACTGAGCCAGTCCATAACTAGAAAATTCCCGCGGAAATTTTGATGGACTGGCCACCTGTGCTGTGAACCTCGGCTACCGCGGTAGCACCTAGCAAGAAAGCCTCAAGTACTGAAAAAGTTGATGCAGTCCCATAGTGTCCCCACATCATGCCAAGTGTGTAATTGCCTTTAAACTTGAGTAAATTAGCTTAGTTGCGAACATGCTAACAATCATTATGCTAGCACCTAGCAAGAGAGCCTCAAGTTTAGAAAGTGCCAAGGTTGTCCTATAACCTCCCTACATCATGCCATCTGTGTATTTGCCTTTAGACATGAGCAAATTAGCTTAAATGCTAACATGCTAACGGCTAACATGCTAGCACCTAGCAAGACAGCCTCAAGTTTAGAAACTGCCAAGGTTGTCCTATAACGTCCCTGCATCATGCATGTGTGTATTTGCCTTTAAACATAAGCAAATTAGCTTAAATGCTAACATGCTAACAGTCATCATACTAGCACCTAGCAAGAGAGTCCCAAGTTTAGAAAGTGCCAAGGTTGTCCTATAACCTCCCCACATCATGCCATGTGTGTATTTGCCTTTAAACGTGAGTAAATTAGCTTAAATGCTAACATGCTAACAATCATTATGCTAGCACCTAGCAAGAGAGTCCCAACTTTAGAAAGTGCCAAGGTTGTCCTATAACCTCCCTACATCATGCCATCTGTGTATTTGCCTTTAGACATGAGCAAATTAGCTTAAATGCTAACATGCTAACGGCTAACATGCTACCACATAGCAAGACAGCCTCAAGTTTAGAAACTGCAAAGGATGTCCAATAACGTCCCTGCATCATGCATGTGTGTATTTGCCTTTAAACATGAGCAAATTAGCTTAAATGCTAACATGCTAACAGTCATCATGCTAGCACCTAGCAAGAGAGTCCCAACTTTAGAAAGTGCCAAGGTTGTCCTATAACCTCCCTACATCATGCCATCTGTGTATTTGCCTTTAGACATGAGCAAATTAGCTTAAATGCTAACATGCTAACGGCTAACATGCTAGCACCTAGCAAGCCAGCCTCAAGTTTAGAAACTGCCAAGGTTGTCCTATAACGTCCCTGCATCATGCATGTGTGTATTTGCCTTTAAACATAAGCAAATTAGCTTAAATGCTAACATGCTAACAGTCATCATGCTAGCACCTAGCAAGAGAGTCCCAAGTTTAGAAAGTGCCAAGGTTGTCCTATAACCTCCCTACATCATGCCATGTGTGTATTTGCCTTTAAATGTGAGTAAATTAGCTAAAATGTTAACATGCTAACAGTCGTCATGCTAGCACCTAGCAAGAGAGCCTCAAGTTTAGAAAGTGCCAAGGTTGTCCTATAACCTCCCTACATCATGCCATGTGTGTATTTGCCTTCAGACAAGAGTCAATTAGCTTAAATGCTAACATGCTAACGGCTAACATGCTAGCACCTAGCAAGACAGCCTCAAGTTTAGAAACTACCAAGGTTGTCCTATAACCTCCCCACATCATGTCATGTGTGTATTTGCCTTTAAACGTAAGTAAATTAGCTTAAATGCTAACATGCTAACAATCATTATGCTAGCACCTAGCAAGAGAGCCTCAAGTTTAGAAAGTGCCAAGGTTGTCCTATAACCTCCCTACACCATGCCATATGTGTATTTGCCTTTAGACATGAGTAAATTAGCTTAAATGCTAACATGCTAACGGCTACCATGCTCGCACCTAGCAAGAGAGCCTCAAGTTAAGAAACTGCTAAGGTTGTCCTATAACCTCCCTACATCATGCCATGTGTGCAATTGCCTTTAAACGTGAGAAAATTAGCTTAAATGCTAACATGCTAACGGGTCCATGCTAGCACCTAGCAAGAGAGCCTCAAGTTTAGAAACTGCCAAGGTTGTCCTAGAACCTCCCTGCATCATGCCATGGGTGTATTTGCCTTTAAACATGAGTAAATTAGCTTAAATGCTAACATGCTAACATGCTAACAATTAGCATTTAGCCACAGAGAGAGTTCAGAAGTTTATCTAAAAAATGAGCCATCAACCACGTTTCTACGTGGCCGTATGGCTGAGCTACAAGGCTGTGAAATGTCTGTAAATTCTCGTTTTCTCTGGAATGCGGCTGTTCTAAAAATAGAATTCTGTACCTAATCAACTGGCCCATTTTTGAACGTTTCGGTTAATAGCGTCGCCATGGTTACACAAAACGTTCCTAAAAATAAATACCGCTGTAGTCCCGAGCGTCACGATTCCGACGGTGTAACATGTGTGGGGGTCCTTCTTGCGGTTTTGGCCGCATTACGCGCGCAAAAAAGGGAAGATTAAGATATAATAATAACTAGAAAATTCCCGCGGAAATTTTGATGGACTGGCCACCTGCGCTGTGAACCTCGGGCCCGGTGCGCCAACGGCTACCGCGGTAGCACCTAGCAAGAAAGCCTCAAGTACGGAAAAGGTTGATGCAGTCCCATAGTGTCCCCACATCATGCCAAGTGTGTATTTGCCTTTAAACTTGAGTAAATTAGCTAAAATGCTAACATGCTAACAGTCGTCATGCTAGCACCTAGCAACAGAGCCTCAAGTTTAAAAAGTGCCAAGGTTGTCCTATAACCTCCCTACATCATGCCATGTGTGTATTTGCCTTTAAACATGAGTAAATTAGCTTAAATGCTGACATGCTAACGGCTACCATGCTAGCACCTAGCAAGAGAGCCTCAAGTTTAGAAAGTGCCAAGGTTGTCCTATAACCTCCCTACATCATGCCATGTGTGTATTTGCCTTTAAATGTGAGTAAATTAGCTTAAATGCTAACATGCTAACAGTCGTCATGCTAGCACCTAGCAAGAGGGCCTCAACTTTAGAAAGTGCCAAGGTTGTCCTATAACCTCCCTACATCATGCCATGTGTGTATTTGCCTTTAAACTTGAGTAAATTAGCTTAAATGCTAACATGCTAACGGCTACCCTGCTAGCACCTAGCAAGATGGCCTCAAGTTTAGAAACTACAAAGGTTGTCCTATAACCTCTCTATATCATGCCATGTGTGTATTTGCCTTTAAACGTGAGTAAATTAGCTTAAATGTTAACATGCTAACAGTTATCATGCTAGCACCTAGCAAGAGAGCCTCAAGTTTAGAAAGTGCCAAGGTTGTCCTATAACCTCCCGACATCATGCCATGTGTGTATTTGCCTTTAAATGTGAGTAAATTAGCTTAAATGCTAACATGCTAACAGTCATCATGCTAGCACCTAGCAAGAGAGCCTCAAGTTTAGAAAGTGCCAAGGTTGTCCTATAACCTTCCTATATCATGCCATGTGTGTATTTGCCTTCAAATGTGAGTAAATTAGCTTAAATGCTAACATGCTAACAGTCGTCATGCTAGCACCTAGCAAGAGAGCCTCAAGTTGAGAAAGTGCCAAGGTTGTCCTATAACCTCCCTACATCATGTCATGTGTGTATTTGCCTTTAAACATGAGTAAATTAGCTTAAATGTTGACATGCTAACGGCTACCATGCTAGCACCTAGCAAGAGAGCCTCAAGTTTAGAAAGTGCCAAGGTTGTCCTATAACCTCCCTATATCATGCCATGTGTGTATTTGCCTTCAAATGTGAGTAAATTAGCTTAAATGCTAACATGCTAACAGTCGTCATGCTAGCACCTAGCAAGAGAGCCTCAAGTTTAGAAAGTGCCAAGGTTGTCCTATAACCTCCCTACATCATGTCATGTGTGTATTTGCATTTAGACATGAGTAAATTAGCTTAAATGCTAACACGCTAACGGCTAACATGCTAGCACCTAGCAAGAGAGTTTCAAGTTTACAAAGTGCCAAGGTTGTCCTTCAACCTCCCTACACCATGCTATGTGTGTATTTGCCTGAAGACATGAGTAAATTAGCTTAAATGCTAACATGCTAACGGCTACCATGCTAGCACCTAGCAAGAGAGCATCAAGTTTAGAAAGTGCCAAGGTTGTCCTATAACCTCCCTACATCATGCCATGTGTGAATTTGCCTTTAGACATGAGTGAATTAGCTTAAATGCTAACATGCTAACAGCTACCATGCTAGCACCTAGCAAGAGGGTTTCAAGTTTAGAAAGTGCCAAGGTTGTCCTATAACCTCCCTATATCATGCCATGTGTGTATTTGCCTTTAAACGTGAGTAAATTAGCTTAAATGTTAACATGCTAACGACTAACATGCTAGCACCTAGCAAGACAGCCTCAAGTTTAGAAACTACCAAGGTTGTCCTATAACCTCCCCACATCATGTCATGTGTATATTTGCCTTTAAACGTGAGTAAATTAGCTTAAAAGCTAACATGCTAACAATCATTATGCTAGCACCTAGCAAGACAGCCTCAAGTTTAGAAAGTGCCAAGGTTGTCCTATAACCTCCCTACACCATGCCATATGTGTATTTGCCTTTAGACATGAGTAAATTAGCTTAAATGCTCACATGCTAACAGTCATCATGCTAGCACCTAGCAAGAGAGCATCAAGTTGAGAAAGTGCCAAGGTTGTCCTATAACCTCCCTACATCATGCCATGTGTGTATTTGCCTTTAGACATGAGTAAATTAGCTTCAATGCTAACATGCTAACGGCTACCATGCTAGCACCTAGCAAGAGGGTTTCAAGTTTAGAAAGTTCCAAGGTTGTCCTATAACCTCCCTATATCATGCATGTGTGTATTTGCCTTTAAACGTGAGTAAATTAGCTTAAATGCTAACGTGCTAACAGTTATCATGCTAGCACCTAGCAAGAAAGCCTCAAGTTTAGAAAGTGCCAAGGTCGTCCTATAACCTCCCTATATCATGCCATGTGTGTATTTGCCTTTAAACGTGAGTAAATTAGCTTAAATGCTAACATGCTAACATGCTAGCAACTAGCATTTAGCCACAGAGAGAGTTCAGAAGTTTATCTAAAAAATGAGCCATCAATCACGTTTCTACGTGGCCGTATGGCTGAGCTACAAGGCTGTGAAAAGTCTGTAAATTCTCGTTTTCTCTGGAATGCGGCTGTTCTAAAAATAGAATGGTGTACCTAATCTAGTGGCCGATTTTTTTTTCTATCGCGAATAGCGTCGCCATGGTTACACGAAACGTTCCAAAAAATAAATACCGCTGTAGTCCCGAGCGTCACGATTCCGACGGTGTAACATGTGTGGGGGTCCTTCTTGCGGTTTTGGCCGCATTACGCGCGCAAAAATGGGAAGATTAAGATATAATAAGAAGAAAAATAACTAAACACCACAAGCAATAACAATATGGGCTGGCTCAGTAGCCAGCCCATAGACTGCTACTGCAAGTAGCAGTCTATGGGCTGGCTACTGAGCCAGTCCATAACTAGAAAATTCCCGCGGAAATTTTGATGGACTGGCCACCTGTGCTGTGAACCTCGGGCCCGGTGTGCCAACGGCTACCGCGGTAGCACCTAGCAAGAAAGCCTCAAGTGCGGAAAAGGTTGATGCAGTCCCATAGTGTCCCCACATCATGCCAAGTGTGTATTTGCCTTTAAACTTGAGTAAATTAGCTAAAATGCTAAAATGCTAACGGCTACCGTGCAAACACATAGCAAAACAGCCTCAGGTCCTGAAAAGTTTGGGGCAGTCCTACAGTGTCCCCACATCATGCCATGTGTGTATTTTCCTCTAGACATGAGTAAATTAGCTAAAATGCTAACATGCTAACAGTCATCATGCTAGCACCTAGCAAGAGGGCCTCAAGTTTAGAAAGTACCAAGGTTGTCCTATAACCTCCCCACATCATGACATGTGCTTAGTAGCCTTTAGGCATGAGTAAATTAGCTTAAATGCTAACATGCTAACAGTTATCATGCTAGCACCTAGCAAGAGAACCTCAACTTTAGAAAGTGCCAAGGTTGTCCTGTAACATCCCTACACCATGCCATGTGTGTATTTGCCTGTAGACATGAGTAAATTAGCTTAAATGCTAACATGCTAACAGGCATTATGCTAGCACCTAGCAAGAGAGCCTCAAGTTTAGAAAGTGCCAAGGATGTCCTATAACGTCCCTGCATCATGCATGTGTTAATTTGCCTTTAAACATGAGCAAAGTAGCTTAAATGCTAACATGCTAACAGTCATCATGCTAGCACCTAGCAAGAGAGCCTCAAGTTTAGAAAGTGCCAAGGTTGTCCTATAACCTCCCTACATCATGCCATGTGTGTATTTGCCTTTAGACATGAGTAAATTAGCTTAAATGCTAACATGCTAACGGCTAATGTGCTAACAACTAGCAAGAGGGCCTCAAGTTTAGAAAGTGCCAAGGTTGTCCTATAACCTCCCTACATCATGCCATGTGTGTATTTGCCTTTAGACATGAGTAAATTAGCTTAAATGCTAACATGCTAACGGCTAACATGCTAACAACTAGCAAGAGGGCCTCAAGTTTAGAAAGTGCCAAGGTTGTCCTATAACCTCCCTACATCATGCCATGTGTGAATTTGCCTGTAGACATAAGTAAATTAGCTTAAATGCTAACATGCTAACGGCTACCATGCTAGCAACTAGCAAGAGGGCCTCAAGTTTAGAAAGTGCCAAGGTTGTCCTATAAACTCCCTACATCATGACATGTGCTTAGTAGCCTTTAGGCATGAGTAAATTAGCTTAAATGCTAACATGCTAACAGTTATCATGCTAGCACCTAGCAAGAGAACCTCAACTTTAGAAAGTGCCAAGGTTGTCCTGTAACATCCCTACACCATGCCATGTGTGTATTTGCCTGTAGACATGAGTAAATTAGCTTAAATGCTAACATGCTAACAGGCATTATGCTAGCACCTAGCAAGAGAGCCTCAAGTTTAGAAAGTGCCAAGGATGTCCTATAACGTCCCTGCATCATGCATGTGTTAATTTGCCTTTAAACATGAGCAAAGTAGCTTAAATGCTAACATGCTAACAGTCATCATGCTAGCACCTAGCAAGAGAGCCTCAAGTTTAGAAAGTGCCAAGGTTGTCCTATAACCTCCCTACATCATGCCATGTGTGTATTTGCCTTTAGACATGAGTAAATTAGCTTAAATGCTAACATGCTAACGGCTAACATGCTAACAACTAGCAAGAGGGCCTCAAGTTTAGAAAGTGCCAAGGTTGTCCTATAACCTCCCTACATCATGCCATGTGTGTATTTGCCTTTAGACATGAGTAAATTAGCTTAAATGCTAACATGCTAACGGCTAACATGCTAACAACTAGCAAGAGGGCCTCAAGTTTAGAAAGTGCCAAGGTTGTCCTATAACCTCCTTACATCATGCTATGTGTGAATTTGCCTGTAGACATAAGTAAATTAGCTTAAATGCTAACATGCTAACGGCTACCATGCTAGCAACTAGCAAGAGGGCCTCAAGTTTAGAAAGTGCCAAGGTTGTCCTATAAACTCCCTACATCATGCCATGTGTGTATTTTCCTTTAGACATGAGTAAATTAGCTTAAATGCTAACATGCTAACGGCTAACATGCTAGCACCTAGCAAGACAGCCTCAAGTTTAGAAACTGCCAAGGATGTCCTATAACGTCCCTGCATCATGCATGTGTGTATTTGCCTTTAAACATTAGCAAATTAGCTTAAATGCTAACATACTAACAGCCATCATGCTAGCACCTAGCAAGAGAGTCCCAAGTTTAGAAAGTGCCAAGGTTGTCCTATAACCTCCCTACATCATGCCATGTGTGTATTTGCCTTTAGACATTAGTAAATTAGCTTAAATGCTAACATGCTAACGGCTAACATGCTAGCACCTAGCAAGACAGCCTCAAGTTTAGAAAGTGCCAAGGTTGTCCTATAACCTCCCTACATCATGCCATTTGTGTATTTGCCTTTAGACATGAGTAAATTAGCTTAATTGCTAACATGCTAGCACCTAGCAAGACAGCCTTAAGTTTAGAAACTGCCAAGGATGTCCTATGACGTCCCTGCATCATGCATGTGTGTATTTGCCTTTAAACGTGAATAAATTAGCTTAAATGCTAACATGCTAACAATCATTATGCTAGCACCTAGCAAGAGAGCCTCAAGTTTAGAAAGTGCCAAGGTTGTCCTATAACCTCCCTACATCATGCCATGTGTGTATTTGCCTTTAGACATGAGTAAATTAGCTTAAATGCTAACGTGCTAACGGCTACCATGCTAGCACCTAGCAAGAGGGCCTCAAGTTTAGAAAGTGCCAAGGTTGTCCTATAACCTCCCTACATCATGTCATGTGTGCATTTGCCTGTAGACATGAGTAAAGTAGCTTAAATGCTAACATGCTAACGGCTACCATGCTAGCACCTAGCAAGAGGGCCTTAAGTTTAGAAACTGCCAAGGTTGTCCTATAACCTCCCCACATCATGCCATGTGTGTATTTGCCTTTAAACGTGAGTAAATTAGCTTATATGCTAACACGCTAACAGTCATTATGCTAGCACCTAGCAAGAGAGCCTCAAGTTTAGAAAGTGCCAAGGATGTCCTATAACGTCCCTGCATCATGCATGTGTGTATTTGCCTTTAAACATGAGCAAATTAGCTTAAATGCTAACATGCTAACAGTCATCATGCTAGCACCTAGCAAGAGAGTCCCAAGTTTAGAAAGTGCCAAGGGTGTCCTATAACCTCCCTACATCATGCCATGTGTGTATTTGCCTTTAGACATGAGTAAATTAGCTTAAATGCTAACATGCTAACGGCTAACATGCTATCACCTAGCAAGAGAGTTTCAAGTTTACAAAGTGCCAAGGTTGTCCTTCAACCTCCCTATATCATGCCATGTGTGTATATGCCTTTAAACGTGAGTAAATTAGCTTAAATGCTAACATGCTAACAGTTATCATGCTAGCACCTAGCAAGAGACCCTCAAGTTTAGAAAGTGCCAAGGTTGTCCTATAACCTCCCTACATCATGCCATGTGTGTATTTGCCTTTAGACATGAGTAAATTAGCTTAAATGCTAACATGCTAACGGCTAACATGCTAGCACCTAGCAAGACAGCCTCAAGTTTAGAAACTGCCAAGGATGTCCTATAACGTCCCTGCATCATGCATATGTGTATTTGCCTTTAAACATGAGCAAATTAGCTTAAAGGCTAACATGCTAACAGTCATCATGCTAGCACCTAGCAAGAGAGTCCCAAGTTTAGAAAGTGCCAAGGTTGTCCTATAACATCCCTACATCATGCCATGTGTGTATTTGCCTTTAGACATGAGTAAATTAGCTTAAATGCTAACATGCTAACGGCTAACATGCTAGCACCTAGCAAGACAGCCTCAAGTTTAGAAACTACCAAGGTTGTCCTATAACCTCCCCACATCATGTCATGTGTATATTTGCCTTTAAACGTGAGTAAATTAGCTTCAATGCTAACATGCTAACAATCATTATGCTAGCACCTAGCAAGACAGCCTCAAGTTTAGAAAGTGCCAAGGTTGTCCTATAACCTCCCTACACCATGCCATATGTGTATTTGCCTGAAGACATGAGTAAATTAGCTTAAATGCTAACATGCTAACCGCTACCATGTTAGCACCTAGCAAGAGGGTTTCAAGTTTAGAAAGTGCCAAGGTTGTCCTATAACCTCCCTATATCATGCCATGTGTGTATTTGCCTTTAAACGTGAGTAAATTAGCTTAAAGGCTAACATGCTAACAGTTATCATGCTAGCACCTAGCAAGAGAGCCTCAAGTTTAGAAAGTGCCAAGGTTGTCCTATAACCTCCCTACATCATGCCATGTGTGTATTTGCCTTTAGGCATGAGTAAATTAACTTAAATGCTAACATGCTAACATGCTAGCAATTAGCATTTAGCCACAGAGAGAGTTCAGACGTTTATCTCAAAAATGAGCCATCAATCACGTTTCTACGTGGCCGTATGGCTGAGCTAAGAGGCTGTGAAAAGTCTGTAAATTCTCGTTTTCTATGTGCTGTTCTAAAAATAGAACAGCGATTCCCTAATCAAGTGGCCCATTTTTTAACGTTTTCGTTAATAGCGTCGCCATGGTTACACAAAACTTTCCAAAAATTAAATACCGCTGTAGTCCCGAGCGCCACGTTTCCGGCGGTGTAACATGTGTGGGGGTCCTTCTTGCGGTTTTGGCCGCATTACGCGCGCAAAAAGTGGAAGATTAAGATATACGGAATAACTAGAAAATTCCCGCGGAAATTTTGATGGACTGGCCACCTGTGCTGTGAACCTCGGGCCCGGTGCGCCAACGGCTACCGCGGTAGCACCTAGCAAGAAAGCCTCAAGTACGGAAAAAGTTAATGCAGTCCCATAGTGTCCCCACATCATGCCAAGTGTGTAATTGCCTTTAAACTTGAGTAAATTAGCTTAATTGCTAAAATGCTAGCACCTAGCAAGACAGCCTTAAGTTTAGAAACTGCCAAGGATGTCCTATGACGTCCCTGCATCATGCATGTGTGTATTTGCCTTTAAACATGAGCAAATTAGCTTAAATGCTAACATGCTAACAGTCATCATGCTAGCACGTAGCAAGAGAGTCCCAAGCTTAGAAAGTGCCAAGGTTGTCCTATCACCTCCCTACATCATGCCATGTGTGTATTTGCCTTTAAACGTGAGTAAATTAGCTTAAATGCTAACATGCTAACAATCATTATGCTAGCACCTAGCAAGAGAGCCTCAAGTTTAGAAAGTGCCAAGGTTGTCCTATAACCTCCCTACATCATGCCATGTGTGTATTTGCCTTTAGACATGAGTAAATTAGCTTAAATGCTAACGTGCTAACGGCTACCATGCTAGCACCTAGCAAGAGGGCCTCAAGTTTAGAAAGTGCCAAGGTTGTCCTATAACCTCCCTACATCATGTCATGTGTGCATTTGCCTGTAGACATGAGTAAATTAGCTTAAATGCTAACATGCTAACGGCTACCATGCTAGCACCTAGCAAGAGAGCATCAAGTTGAGAAAGTGCCAAGGTTGTCCTATAACCTCCCTACATCATGCCATGTGTGTATTTGCCTTTAGACAGGAGTAAATTAGCTAAAATGCTAACATGCTAACAGTCGTCATGCTAGCACCTAGCAAGAGGGCCTTAAGTTTAGAAACTGCCAAGGTTGTCCTATAACCTCCCCACATCATGCCATGTGTGTATTTGCCTTTAAACGTGAGTAAATTAGCTTATATGCTAACACGCTAACAGTCATTATGCTAGCACCTAGCAAGAGAGCCTCAAGTTTAGAAAGTGCCAAGGATGTCCTATAACGTCCCTGCATCATGCATGTGTGTATTTGCCTTTAAACATGAGCAAATTAGCTTAAATGCTAACATGCTAACAGTCATCATGCTAGCACCTAGCAAGAGACCCTTAAGTTTAGAAAGTGCCAAGGTTGTCCTATAACCTCCCTACATCATGTCATGTGTGTATTTGCATTTAGACATGAGTAAATTAGCTTAAATGCTAACACGCTAACGGCTAACATGCTAGCACCTAGCAAGAGAGTTTCAAGTTTACAAAGTGCCAAGGTTGTCCTTCAACCTACCTATATCATGCCATGTGTGTATTTGCCTTTAAACGTGAGTAAATTAGCTTAAATGCTAACATGCTAACAGTTATCATGCTAGCACCTAGCAAGAGACCCTCAAGTTTAGAAAGTGCCAAGGTTGTCCTATAACCTCCCTACATCATGCCATGTGTGTATTTGCCTTTAGACGTGAGTAAATTAGCTTAAATGCTAACATGCTAACGGCTAACATGCTAGCACCTAGCAAGACAGCCTCAAGTTTAGAAACTACCAAGGTTGTCCTATCACCTCCCTACATCATGTCATGTGTGTATTTGCCTTTAAACGTGAGTAAATTAGCTTAAATGCTAACATGCTAACAATCATTATGCTAGCACCTAGCAAGAGAGCCTCAAGTTTAGAAAGTGCCAAGGTTGTCCTATAACCTCCCTACATCATGCCATGTGTGTATTTGCCTTTAGACATGAGTAAATTAGCTTAAATGCTAACATGCTAGCACCTAGCAAGACAGCCTTAAGTTTAGAAACTGCCAAGGATGTCCTATGACGCCCCTGCATCATGCATGAGTGTATTTGCCTTTAAACGTGAGCAAATTAGCTTAAATGCTAACATGCTAACAGTCATCATGCTAGCACCTAGCAAGAGAGTCCCAAGTTTAGAAAGTGCCAAGGTTGTCCTATAACCTCCCTACATCATGCCATGTGTGTATTTGCCTTTAAACGTGAGTAAATTAGCTTAAATGCTAACATGCTAACGGCTACCATGCTAGCACCTAGCAAGAGAGCATCAAGTTGAGAAAGTGCCAAGGTTGTCCTATAACCTCCCCACATCATGTCATGTGTGTATTTGCCTTTAAACATGAGTAAATTAGCTTAAATGCTAACATGCTAACAATCATTATGCTAGCACCTAGCAAGAGAGCCTCAAGTTTAGAAAGTGCCAAGGTTGTCCTATAACCTCCCTACACCATGCCATATGTGTATTTGCCTGAAGACATGAGTAAATTAGCTTAAATGTTAACATGCTAACGGCTACCATGCTAGCACCTAGCAAGAGAGCATCAAGTTGAGAAAGTGCCAAGGTTGTCCTATAACCTCCCTACATCATGCCATGTGTGTATTTGCCTTTAGACATGAGTAAATTAGCTTAAATGCTAACATGCTAACGGCTACCATGCTAGCACCTAGCAAGAGGGTTTCAAGTTTACAAAGTGCCAAGGTTTTCCTATAACCTCCCTATATCATGCCATGTGTGTATTTGCCTTTAAACGTGAGTAAATTAGCTTAGATGCTAACATGCTAACAGTTCTCATGCTAGCACCTAGCAAGAGAGCCTCAAGTTTCGAAAGCGCCAAGGTTGTCCTATAACCTCCCTACACCATGCTATGTGTGTATTTGCCTGAAGACATGAGTAAATTAGCTTAAATGCTAACATGCTAACGGCTACCATGCTAGCACCTAGCAAGAGAGCATCAAGTTTAGAAAGTGCCATGGTTGTCCTATAACCTCCCTACATCATGCCATGTGTGAATTTGCCTTTAGACATGAGTAAATTAGCTTAAATGCTAACATGCTAACGGCTACCATGCTAGCACCTAGCAAGAGGGTTTCAAGTTTACAAAGTGCCAAGGTTGTCCTATAACCTCCCTCTATCATGCCATGTGTGTATTTGCCTTTAAACGTGAGTAAATTAGCTTAGATGCTAACATGCTAACAGTTATCATGCTAGCACCTAGCAAGAGAGCCTCAAGTTTAGAAAGCGCCAAGGTTGTCCTATAACCTCCCGACATCATGTCATGTGTGTATTTGCCTTTAGAATGAGTAAATTAGCTTAAATGCTAACATGCTAACGGCTACCATGCTAGCACCTAGCAAGAGAGCATCAAGTTGAGAAAGTGCCAAGGTTGTCCTATAACCTCCCCACATCATGTCATGTGTATATTTGCCTTTAAACATGAGTAAATTAGCTTAAATGCTAAGATGCTAACAATCATTATGCTAGCACCTAGCAAAAGAGCCTCAAGTTTAGAAAGTGCCAAGGTTGTCCTATAACCTCCCTACACCATGCCATATGTGTATTTGCTGAAGACATGAGTAAATTAGCTTAAATGCTAACATGCTAACGGCTATCATGCTAGCACCTAGCAAGAGAGCCTCAAGTTTAGAAAGCGCCAAGGTTGTCCTATAACCTCCCGACATCATGTCACGTGTGTATTTGCCTTTAGAATGAGTAAATTAGCTTAAATGCTAACATGCTAACGGCTACCATGCTAGCACCTAGCAAGAGACCATCAAGTTGAGAAAGTGCCAAGGTTGTCCTATAACCTCCCCACATCATGTCATGTGTATATTTGCCTTTAAACATGAGTAAATTAGCTTAAATGCTAACATGCTAACAATCATTATGCTAGCACCTAGCAAAAGAGCCTCAAGTTTAGAAAGTGCCAAGGTTGTCCTATAACCTCCCTACACCATGCCATATGTGTATTTGCTGAAGACATGAGTAAATTAGCTTAAATGCTAACATGCTAACGGCTACCATGCTAGCACCTAGCAAGAGAGCATCAAGTTGAGAAAGTGCCAAGGTTGTCCTATAACCTCCCTACATCATACCATGTGTGTATTTGCCTTTAGACATGAGTAAATTAGCTTAAATGCTAACATGCTAACGGCTACCATGCTAGCACCTAGCAAGAGGGTTTCAAGTTTACAAAGTGCCAAGGTTTTCCTATAACCTCCCTATATCATGCCATGTGTGTATTTGCCTTTAAATGTGAGTAAATTAGCTTAGATGCTAACATGCTAACAGTTATCATGCTAGCACCTAGCAAGAGAGCCTCAAGTTTAGAAAGTGCCAGGGTTGTCCTATAACCTCCCTACACCATGCCATGTGTGTATTTGCCTGAAGACATGAGTAAATTAGCTTAAATGCTAACATGCTAACGGCTACCATGCTAGCACCTAGCAAGAGAGCATCAAGTTTAGAAAGTGCCAAGGTTGTCCTATAACCTCCCTACATCATGCCATGTGTGTATTTGCCTTTAGACATGAGTAAATTAGCTTAAATGCTAACATGCTAACGGCTACCATGCTAGCACCTAGCAAGAGGGTTTCAAGTTTACAAAGTGCCAAGGTTGTCCTATAACCTCCCTATATCATGCCGTGTGTGTATTTGCCTTTAAACGTGAGTAAATTAGCTTAGATGCTAACATGCTAACAGTTATCATGCTAGCACCTAGCAAGAGAGCCTCAAGTTTAGAAAGTGCCAAGGTTGTCCTATAACCTCCCTACATCATGCCATGTGTGTATTTGCCTTTAAACGTGAGTAAATTAGCTTAAATGTTAACATGCTAACAGTTATCATGCTAGCACCTAGGAAGAGAGCCTCAAGTTTAGAAAGTGCCAAGGTTGTCCTATAACCTCCCTACATCATGCCATGTGTGTATTTGCCTTTAGACATGAGTAAATTAGCTTAAATGCTAACATGCTAGCACCTAGCAAGACAGCCTTAAGTTTAGAAACTGCCAAGGATGTCCTATGACGTCCCTGCATCATGCATGTGTGTATTTGCCTTTAAACGTGAGCAAATTAGCTTAAATGCTAACATGCTAACAGTCATCATGCTAGCACCTAGCAAGAGAGTCCCAAGTTTAGAAAGTGCCAAGGTTGTCCTATAAGCTCCCTACATCATGCCATGTGTGTATTTGCCTTTAAACGTGAGTAAATTAGCTTAAATGCTAACATGCTAACAATCATTATGCTAGCACCTAGCAAGAGAGCCTCAAGTTTAGAAAGTGCCAAGGTTGTCCTATAACCTCCCTATATCATGCCATGTGTGTATTTGCCTTTAAACGTGAGTTAATTAGCTTAAATGCTAACATGCTAACAATCATTATGCTAGCACCTAGCAAGAGAGCCTCAAGTTTAGAAAGTGCCAAGGTTGTCCTATAACCTCCCTACATCATGCGTTGTGTGTATTTGCCTTTAGACATGAGTAAATTAGCTTAAATGCTAACATGCTAACGGCTACCACGCTAGCACCTAGCAAGACAGCCTTAAGTTTAGAAAGTGCCAAGGTTGTCCTATAACCTCCCTACATCATGCCATGTGTGTATTTGCCTTTAAACGTGAGTAAATTAGCTTAAATGCTAACATGCTAACAGTTATCATGCTAGCACCTAGGAAGAGAACCTCAAGTATAGAAAGTGCCAAGGTTGTCCTATAACCTCCCTACATCATGCCATGTGTGTATTTGCCTTTAGACATGAGTAAATTAGCTTAAATGCTAACATGCTAGCACCTAGCAAGACAGCCTTAAGTTTAGAAACTGCCAAGGATGTCCTATGACGTCCCTGCATCATGCATGTGTGTATTTGCCTTTAAACATGAGCAAATTAGCTTAAATGCTAACATGCTAACAGTCATCATGCTAGCACCTAGCAAGAGAGCCTCAAGTTTAGAAAGCGCCAAGGTTGTCCTATAACCTCCCTACACCATGCCATGTGTGTATTTGTCTGAAGACATGAGTAAATTAGCTTAAATGCTAACATGCTAACGGCTAACATGCTATCACCTAGCAAGAGAGTTTCAAGTTTACAAAGTGCCAAGGTTGTCCTTCAACCTCCCTATATCATGCCATGTGTGTATATGCCTTTAAACGTGAGTAAATTAGCTTAAATGCTAACATGCTAACAGTTATCATGCTAGCACCTAGCAAGAGACCCTCAAGTTTACAAAGTGCCAAGATTGTCCTATAACCTCCCTACATCATGCCATGTGTGTATTTGCCTTTAGACATGAGTAAATTAGCTCAAATGCTAACATGCTAACGGCTAGCATGCTAGCACCTAGCAAGACAGCCTCAAGTTTAGAAACTGCCAAGGATGTCCTATAACGTCCCTGCATCATGCATATGTGTATTTGCCTTTAAACATGAGCAAATTACCTTAAATGCTAACATGCTAACAGTCATCATGCTAGCACCTAGCAAGAGAGTCCCAAGTTTAGAAAGTGCCAAGGTTGTCCTATAACATCCCTACATCATGCCATGTGTGTATTTGCCTTTAGACATGAGTAAATTAGCTTAAATGCTAACATGCTAACGGCTACCATGTTAGCACCTAGCAAGAGGGTTTCAAGTTTAGAAAGTGCCAAGGTTGTCCTATAACCTCCCTATATCATGCCATGTGTGTATTTGCCTTTAAACGTGAGTAAATTAGCTTAAAGGCTAACATGCTAACAGTTATCATGCTAGCACCTAGCAAGAGAGCCTCAAGTTTAGAAAGTGCCAAGGTTGTCCTATAACCTCCCTACATCATGCCATGTGTGTATTTGCCTTTAGACATGAGTAAATTAGCTTAAATGCTAACATGCTAACGGCTAACATGCTAGCACCTAGCAAGAGAGCCTCAAGTTTAGAAAGTGCCAAGGTTGTCCTATAACCTCCCTACACCATGCCATATGTGTATTTGACTGAAGACATGAGTAAATTAGCTTAAATGCTAACATGCTAACGGCTACCATGCTAACACCTAGCAAAACAACCTCAGGTCCTGAAAAGTTTGGGGCAATCCTACAGTGTCCCCACATCATGCCAAGTGTGTATTTGCCTTTAAATGTGATTAAATTAGCTAACATGCCAACGGCTACCATGCTAACACCTAGCAAAACAGCCTCAGGTCCTGAAAAGTTTGGGGCAGTCCTACAGTGTCCCCACATCATGCCAAGTGTGTATTTGCCTTTAAACTTTAGAAAATTAGCGAAAATGCTAACATGCTAACGGCTACCATGCTAACACCTAGCAAAACAGCCTCAGGTCCTGAAAAGTTTGGGGCAGTCCTACAGTGTCCCCACATCATGCCATGTGTGTATTTGCCCTTAGACATGAGTAAATTAGCTAAAATGCTAACATGCTAACAGTCATCATGCTAGCACCTAGCAAGAGAGCCTCAAGTTTAGAAAGTGCCAAGGTTGTCCTATAACCTCCCTACATCATGCCATGTGTGTATTTGCCTTTAGACATGAGTAAATTAGCTTAAATGCTAACATGCTAGCACCTAGCGAGACAGCCTTAAGTTTAGAAACTGCCAAGGATGTCCTATGACGTCCCTGCATCATGCATGTGTGTATTTGCCTTTAAACGTGAGCAAATTAGCTTAAATGCTAACATGCTAACAGTCATCATGCTAGCACCTAGCAAGAGAGTCCCAAGTTTAGAAAGTGCCAAGGTTGTCCTATAACCTCCCTATATCATGTCGAGTGTGTATATGCCTTTAAACGTGAGTAAATTAGCTTAGATGCTAACATGCTAACAGTTATCATGCTAGGACCTAGCAAGAGAGTCTCAAGTTTAGAAAGCGCCAAGGTTGTCCTATAACCTCCCTACACCATGCCATGTGTGTATTTGCCTGAAGACATGAGTAAATTAGCTTAAATGCTAACATGCTAACGGCTACCATGCTAACACCTAGTAAGAGAGCATCAAGTTTAGAAAGTGCCAAGGTTGTCCTATAACTTCCCTACATCATGCCATGTGTGTATTTGCCTTTAGACATGAGTAAATTAGCTTAAATGCTAACATGCTAACGGCTACCATGCTAGAACCTAGCAAGAGGGTTTCAAGTTTACAAAGTGCTAAGGTTGTCCTATAACCTCCCTACATCATGCCATGTGTGTATTTGCCTTTAGACATGAGTAAATTAGCTTAAATGCTAACGTGCTAACGGCTACCATGCTAGCACCTAGCAAGAGGGCCTCAAGTTTAGAAAGTGCCAAGGTTGTCCTATTACCTCCCTACATCATGTCATGTGTGCATTTGCCTGTAGACATGAGTAAATTAGCTTAAATGCTAACATGCTAACAGTTATCATGCTAGCACCTAGCAAGAGAGCCTCAAGTTTAGAAAGTGCCAAGGTTGTCCTATAACCTCCCTACATCATGTCATGTGTGTATTTGCCTTTAGACATAAGTAAATTAGCTTAAATGCTAACATGCTAACGGCTAACATGCTAGCACCTAGCAAGAGAGCCTCAAGTTTAGAAACTGCCAAGGTTGTCCTATGACCTCCCTACATCATGCCATGTGTGTATTTGCCTTTAGACATGAGTAAATTAGCTTAAATGCTAACATGCTAACATGCTAGCAATTAGCATTTAGCCACAGAGAGAGTTCAGACGTTTATCTCAAAAATGAGCCATCAATCACGTTTCTACGTGGCCGTATGGCTGAGCTAAAAGGCTGTGAAAAGTCTGTAAATTCTCGTTTTCTATGTGCTGTTCTAAAAATAGAACAGCGATTCCCTAATCAAGTGGCCCATTTTTTAACGTTTTCGTTAATAGCGTCGCCATGGTTACACAAAACTTTCCAAAAATTAAATACCGCTGTAGTCCCGAGCGCCACGTTTCCGGCGGTGTAACATGTGTGGGGGTCCTTCTTGCGGTTTTGGCCGCATTACGCGCGCAAAAAGTGGAAGATTAAGATATACGGAATAATAACTAAACAGCAATAACAATATGGGCTGGCTCAGTAGCCAGCCCATAGACTGCTACTGCAAGTAGCAGTCTATGGGCTGGCTACTGGGCCAGTCCATAACTAAACGCACAAGGAATAACAATATGGGCTGGCTCAGTAGCCAGCCCATAGACTGCTACTGCAAGTAGCAGTCTATGGGCTGGCTACTGAGCCAGTCCATAACTAGAAAATTCCCGCGGAAATTTTGATGGACTGGCCACCTGTGCTGTGAACCTCGGGCCCGGTGCGCCAACGGCTACCGCGGTAGCACCTAGCAAGAAAGCCTCAAGTACGGAAAAAGTTGATACAGTCCCATAGTGTCCCCACATCATGCCAAGTGTGTAATTGCCTTTAAACTTGAGTAAATTAGCTTAAATGCTAACATGCTAACAATCATGATGCTAGCACCTAGCAAGAGAGCCTCAAGTTTAGAAAGTGCCAAGGTTGTCCTATAACCTCCCTACATCATGCCATGTGTGTATTTGCCTTTAAACGTGAGTAAATTAGCTTAAATGCTAACATGCTAACAGTTATCATGCTAGCACCTAGCAAGAGAGCCTCAAGTTTAGAAAGTGCCAAGGTTGTCCTATAACCTCCCTACATCATGCCATGTGTGTATTTGCCTTTAGACATGAGTAAATTAGCTTAAATGCTAACATGCTAGCACCTAGCAAGACAGCCTTAAGTTTAGAAACTGCCAAGGATGTCCTATGACGTCCCTGCAACATGCATGTGTGTATTTGCCTTTAAACGTGAGCAAATTAGCTTAAATGCTAACATGTTAACAGTCATCATGCTAGCACCTAGCAAGAGAGTCCCAAGTTTAGAAAGTGCCAAGGTTGTCCTATCACCTCCCTACATCATGCCATGTGTGTATTTGCCTTTAAATGTGAGTAAATTAGCTTATATGCTAACATGCTAACAATCATTATGCTAGCACCTAGCAAGAGAGCCTCAAGTTTAGAAAGTGCCAAGGTTGTCCTATAACCTCCCTACATCATGCCATGTGTGTATTTGCCTTTAGACATGAGTAAATTAGCTTAAATGCTAACATGCTAACAGTCATCATGCTAGCACCTAGCAAAAGAGTCCCAAGTTTAGAAAGTGCCAAGGGTGTCCTATAACCTCCCTACATCATGCCATGTGTGTATTTGCCTTTAGACATGAGTAAATTAGCTTAAATGCTAACATGCTAACGGCTAACATGCTATCACCTAGCAAGAGAGTTTCAAGTTTACAAAGTGCCAAGGTTGTCCTTCAACCTCCCCACATCATGCCAAGTGTGTAATTGCCTTTAAACTTGAGTAAATTAGCTTAAGTGCTAACATGCTAACAATCATTATGCTAGCACCTAGCAAGAGAGCCTCAAGTTTAGAAAGTGCTAAGGTTGTCCTATAACCTCCCTACATCATGCCATGTGTGTATTTGCCTTTAAACGTGAGTAAATTAGCTTAAATGCTAACATGCTAACAGTTATCATGCTAGCACCTAGGAAGAGAGCCTCAAGTATAGAAAGTGCCAATGTTGTCCTATAACCTCCCTACATCATGCCATGTGTGTATTTGCCTTTAGACATGAGTAAATTAGCTTAAATGCTAACGTGCTAACGGCTACCATGCTAGCACCTAGCAAGAGGGCCTCAAGTTTAGAAACTGCCAAGGTTGTCCTATAACCTCCCCACATCATGCCATGTTTGTATTTGCCTTTAAACGTGAGCAAATTAGCTTAAATGCTAACATGCTAACAGTCATTATGCTAGCACCTAGCAAGAGAGCCTCATGGTCAGAAAGTGCCAAGGATGTCCTATAACGTCCCCGCATCATGCATGTGTGTATTTGCCTTTAAACATGAGCAAAGTAGCTTAAATGCTAACATGCTAACAGTCATCATGCTAGCACCTAGCAAGAGAGCCTCAAGTTTAGAAAGTGCCAAGGTTGTCCTATAACCTCCCTACATCATGCCATGTGTGTATTTGCCTTTAGACATGAGTAAATTAGCTTCAATGCTAACATGCTCACGGCTACCATGCTAGCACCTAGCAAGAGGGTTTCAAGTTTACAAAGTGCCAAGGTTGTCCTTCAACCTCCCAATATCATGCCATGTGTGTATTTGCCTTTAAACGTGAGTAAATTAGCTTAAATGCTAACATGCTATCAATCATTATGCTAGCACCTAGCAAGAGAGCCTCACGTTTAGAAAGTGCCCAAGGTTGTCCTATAACCTCCCTACATCATGCCATATGTGTAGTTGCCTGAAGACATGAGTAAATTAGCTTAAATGATAACATGCTAACGGCTACCATGCTCGCACCTAGCAAGAAAGCATCAAGTTGAGAAAGTGCCAAGGTTGTCCTATAACCTCCCTACATCATGCCATATGTGTATTTGCCTGAAGACATGAGTAAATTAGCTTAGATGCTAACATGCTAACGGCTACCATGTTAGCACCTAGCAAGAGGGTTTCAAGTTTAGAAAGTGCCAAGGTTGTCCTATAACCTCCCTATATCATGCCATGTGTGTATTTGCCTTTAAACGTGAGTAAATTAGCTTAAATGCTAACATGCTAACAGTTATCATGCTAGCACCTAGCAAGAGAGCCTCAAGTTTAGAAAGTGCCAAGGTTGTCCTATAACCTCCCTACATCATGCCATGTGTGTATTTGCCTTTAGACATGAGTAAATTAGCTTAAATGCTAACATGCTAACGGCTAACATGCTAGCACCTAGCAAGAGAGCCTCAAGTTTAGAAACTGCCAAGGTTGTCCTATGACCTCCCTGCATCATGCCGTGTGTATTTGCCTTTAGACATGAGTAAATTAGCTTCAATGCTAACATGCTAACATGCTAGCAATTAGCATTTAGCCACAGAGAGAGTTCAGAAGTTTATCTAAAAAATGAGCCATCAATCACGTTTCTACGTGGCCGTATGGCTGAGCTACAAGGCTGTGAAAAGTCTGTAAATTTTCGTTTCTTTCACTGGCATGAGCTGTTCTAAAAATAGAACTGGGGTGTCCCTAATATAGTGGCCGATTTTTTTTTCTATCGCGAATACCGTCACCATGGTTACACGAAACCTTCCAAAAAATAAATACCGCTGTAGTCCCGAGCGTCACGATTCCGGCGGTGTACCATGTGTGGGGGTCCTTCATGTGGTTTCGGCCGCATTACGCGCGCAAAAAGTGGAAGATTAAGATATAAGAATAAAAACTAGAAAATTCCCGCGGAAATTTTGATGGACTGGCCACCTGTGCTGTGAACCTCGGGCCCGGTGGGCCAACGGCTACCGCGGTAGCACCTAGCAAGAAAGCCTCAAGTACGGAAAAAGTTGATGCAGTCCCATAGTGTCCCCACATCATGCCAAGTGTGTAATTGCCTTTAAACTTGAGTAAATTAGCTTAAATGCTAACATGCTAACAGTTATCATGCTAGCACCTAGCAAGAGAGCCTCAAGTTTAGAAAGTGCCAAGGTTGTCCTATAACCTCCCTACATCATGCCATGTGTGTATTTGCCTTTAGACATGAGTAAATTAGCTTAAATGCTAACATGCTAGCACCTAGCAAGACAGCCTTAAATTTAGAAACTGCCAAGGATGTCCTATGACGTCCCTGCATCATACATGTGTGTATTTGCCTTTAAACATGAGTAAATTAGCTTAAATGCTAACGTGCTAACGGCTACCATGCTAGCACCTAGCAAGAGGGCCTCAAGTTTAGAAAGTGCCAAGGTTGTCCTATAACCTCCTTACATCATGTCATGTGTGTATTTGCCTTTAAACGTGAGTAAATTAGCTTAAATGCTAACATGCTAACAATCATTATGCTAGCACCTAGCAAGAGAGCCTCAAGTTTAGAAAGTGCCAAGGTTGTCCTATAACCTCCCTACACCATGCCATGTGTGTATTTGCCTGAAGACATGAGTAAATTAGCTTAAATGCTAACATGCTAACGGCTACCATGCTAGCACCTAGCAAGAGAGCATCAAGTTGAGAAACTGCCAAGGATGTCCTATAACGTCCCTGCATCATGCATGTGTGTATTTGCCTTTAAACATGAGCAAATTAGCTTAAATGCTAACATGCTAACAGTCATCATGCTAGCACCTAGCAAGAGAGTCCCAAGTTTAGAAAGTGCCAAGGTTGTCCTATAACCTCCCTACACCATGCCATGTGTGTATTTGCCTGAAGACATGAGTAAATTAGCTTAAATGCTAACATGCTAACGGCTACCATGCTAGCACCTAGCAAGAGAGCATCAAGTTGAGAAACTGCCAAGGATGTCATATAACGTCCCTGCATCATGCATGTGTGTATTTGCCTTTAAACATGAGCAAATTAGCTGAAATGCTAACATGCTAACAGTCATCATGCTAGCACCTAGCAAGAGAGTCCCAAGTTTAGAAAGTGCCAAGGTTGTCCTATAACCTCCCTACATCATGCCATGTGTGTATTTGCTTTTAGACATGAGTAAATTAGCTTAAATGCTAACATGCTAACGGCTAACATGCTAGCACCTAGCAAGACAGCCTCAAGTTTAGAAACTTGTCCTTGTCCTATAACGTCCCTGCATCATGCATGTGTGTATTTGCCTTTAAACATGAGCAAATTAGCTTAAATGCTAACATGCTAACAGTCATCATGCTAGCACCTAGCAAGAGAGTCCCAAGTTTAGAAAGTGCCAAGGTTGTCCTATAACATCCCTACATCATGCCATGTGTGTATTTGCCTTTAGACATGAGTAAATTAGCTTAAATGCTAACATGCTAACGGCTAACATGCTAGCACCTAGCAAGACAGCCTCAAGTTGAGAAAGTGCCAAGGTTGTCCTATAACCTCCCTACATCATGCCATGTGTGTATTTGCCTTTAGACATGAGTAAATTAGCTTAAATGCTAACATGCTAACGGCTACCATGTTAGCACCTAGCAAGGGGGTTTCAAGTTTAGAAAGTGCCAAGGTTGTCTTATAACCTCCCTATATCATGCCATGTGTGTATTTGCCTTTAAACGTGAGTAAATTAGCTTAAATGCTAACATGCTAACAATCATTATGCTAGCACCTAGCAAGAGAGCCTCAAGTTTAGAAAGTGCCAAGGTTGTCCTATAACCTCCCTACACCATGCCATATGTGTATTTGCCTGAAGACATGAGTAAATTAGCTCAAATGCTAACATGCTAACGGCTACCATGGTAGCACCTAGCAAGAGAGCATCAAGTTGAGAAAGTGCCAAGGTTGTCCTATAACCTCCCTACATCATGCCATGTGTGTATTTGCCTTTAGACATGAGTAAATTAGCTTAAATGCTAACATGCTAACGGCTACCATGCTAGCACCTAGCAAGAGGGCCTTAAGTTTAGAAACTGCCAAGGTTGTCCTATAACCTCCCCACATCATGCCGTTTGTTTATTTGCCTTTAAACGTGAGTAAATTAGCTTATATGCTAACACGCTAACAGTCATTATGCTAGCACCTAGCAAGAGAGCCTCAAGTTTAGAAAGTGCCAAGGATGTCCTATAACGTCCCTGCATCATGCATGTGTGTATTTGCCTTTAAACATGAGCAAAATAGCTTAAATGCTAACATGCTAAAAGTCATCATGCTAGCACCTAGCAAGAGACCCTCAAGTTTAGAAAGTGCCAAGGTTGTCCTATAACCTCCCTACATCATGCCATGTGTGTATTTGCATTTAGACATGAGTAAATTAGCTTAAATGCTAACACGCTAACGGCTAACATGCTAGCACCTAGCAAGAGAGTTTCAAGTTTACAAAGTGCCAAGGTTGTCCTTCAACCTCCCTATATCATGCCATGTGTGTATTTGCCTTTAAACGTGAGTAAATTAGCTTAAATGCTAACATGCTAACAGTTATCATGCTAGCACCTAGCAAGAGACCCTCAAGTTTAGAAAGTGCCAAGGTTGTCCTATAACCTCCCTACATCATGCCATGTGTGTATTTGCCTTTAGACATGAGTAAATTAGCTTAAATGCTAACATGCTAACGGCTAACATGCTAGCACCTAGCAAGACAGCCTCAAGTTTAGAAACTACCAAGGTTGTCCTATAACCTCCCCACATCATGTCATGTGTGTATTTGCCTTTAAACGTGAGTAAATTAGCTTAAATGCTAACATGCTAACAATCATTATGCTAGCACCTAGCAAGAGAGCCTCAAGTTTAGAAAGTGCCAAGGTTGTCCTATAACCTCCCTACACCATTTCATATGTGTATTTGCCTTTAGACATGAGTAAATTAGCTTAAATGCTAACATGCTAACGGCTACCATGCTAGCACCTACCAAGAGAGCCTCAAGTTTAGAAACTGCTAAGGTTGTCCTATAACCTCCCTACATCATGCCATGTGTGCAATTGCCTTTAAACGTGAGTAAATTAGCTTAAATGCTAACATGCTAACATGCTAACAATTAGCATTTAGCCACAGAGAGAGTTCAGAAGTTTATCTAAAAAATGAGCCATCAATCACGTTTCTACGTGGCCGTATGGCTGAGCTACAAGGCTGTGAAATGTCTGTAAATTCTCGTTTTCTCTGGAATGCGGCTGTTCTAAAAATAGAATTCTGTACCTAATCAACTGGCCCATTTTTGAACGTTTCCGTTAATAGCGTCGCCATGGTTACACAAAACGTTCCAAAAAATAAATACCGTTGTAGTCCCGAGCGTCACGATTCCGACGGTGTAACATGTGTGGGGGTCCTTCTTGTGGTTTTGGCCGCATTACGCGCGCAAAAAAGGGAAGATTAAGATATAATAATAACTAGAAAATTCCCGCGGAAATTTTGATGGACTGGCCACCTGTGCTGTGAACCTCGGGCCCGGTGGGCCAACGGCTACCGCGGTAGCACCTAGCAAGAAAGCCTCAAGTACGGAAAAGGTTGATGCAGTCCCATAGTGTCCCCACATCATGCCAAGTGTGTATTTGCCTTTAAACTTGAGTAAATTAGCTAAAATGCTAAAATGCTAACAATCGTTATGCTAGCACCTAGCAAGAGAGCCTCAAGTTTAGAAAGGGCCAAGGTTGTCCTATAACCTCCCTACATCATGCCATGTGTGTATTTGCCTTTAAATGTGAGTAAATTAGCTTAAATGCTAACATGCTAACAGTCATCATGCTAGCACCTAGCAAGAGAGTCCCAAGTTTAGAAAGTGCCAAGGTTGTCCTATCACCTCCCTACATCATGCCATGTGTGTATTTGCCTTTAAACATGAGTAAATTAGCTTAAATGCTAACATGCTAACAATCATTATGCTAGCACCTAGCAAGAGAGCCTCAAGTTTAGAAAGTACCAAGGTTGTCCTATCACCTCCCTACATCATGCCATGTGTGTATTTGCCTTTAAACGTGAGTAAATTAGCTTAAATGCTAACATGCTAACAGTTATCATGCTAGCACCTAGCAAGAGAGCCTCAAGTTTAGAAAGTGCCAAGGTTGTCCTATAAACTCCCTACATCATGCCATGTGTGTATTTGCCTTTAGACATGAGTAAATTAGCTTAAATGCTAACATGCTAGCACCTAGCAAGACAGCCTTAGGTTTAGAAACTGCCAAGGATGTCCTATGACGTCCCTGCATCATGCATGTGTGTATTTGCCTTTAAACGTGAGTAAATTAGCTTAAATGCTAACATGCTAACAATCATTATGCTAGCACCTAGCAAGAGAGCCTCAAGTTTAGAAAGTGCCAAGGTTGTCCTATAACCTCCTTACACCATGCCATATGTGTATTTGCCTGAAGACATGAGTAAATTAGCTTAAATGCTAACATGCTAACGGCTAGCATGCTAGCACCTAGCAAGAGAGCATCAAGTTGAGAAAGTGTCAAGGTTGTCCTATAACCTCCCTACATCATGCCATGTGTGTATTTGCCTTTAGACATGAATAAATTAGCTTAAATGCTAACATGCTAACGGCTACCATGCTAGCACCTAGCAAGAGGGTTTCAAGTTTACAAAGTGCCAAGGTTGTCCTAAAACCTCCCTATATCATGCCATGTGTGTATTTGCCTTTAAACGTGAGTAAATTAGCTTAGATGCTAACATGCTAACAGTTATCATGCTAGCACCTAGCAAGAGAGCCTCAAGTTTAGAAAGCGCCAAGGTTGTCCTATAACCTCCCTACACCATGCCATGTGTGTATTAGCCTGAAGACATGAGTAAATTAGCTTAAATGCAAACATGCTAACGGCTACCATGCTAGCACCTAGCAAGAGGGTTTCAAGTTTACAAAGTGCCAAGGTTGTCCTATAACCTCCCTACATTATGCCATGTGTGTATTTGCCTTTAAACGTGAGTAAATTAGCTTAGATGCTAACATGCTAACAGTTATCATGCTAGCACCTAGCAAGAGAGCCTCAAGTTTAGAAAGCGCCAAGGTTGTCCTATAACCTCCCGACATCATGCCATGTGTGTATTTGCCTTTAGACATGAGTAAATTAGCTTAAATGCTAAAATGCTAACATGCTAACGGCTGCCATGCTAGCACCTAGCAAGAGGGTTTCAAGTTCAGAAAGTGCCAAGGTTGTCCTATAACCTCCCTATATCATGCCATGTGTGTATTTGCCTTTAAACGTGAGTAAATTAGCTTAAATGTTAACATGCTAACAGTTATCATGCTAGCACCTAGCAAGAGCGCCTCAAGTTTAGAAAGTGCCAAGGTTGTCCTATAACCCCCCGACATCATGCCATGTGTGTATTTGCCTTTAGACATGAGTAAATTAGCTTAAATGATAATATGCTAACGGCTACCATGCTAGCACCTAGCAAGAGAGCCTCAAGTTTAGAAAGTGCCAAGGTTGTCCTATAACCTCCCTATATCATGCCATGTGTGTATTTGCCTTCAATGTGAGTAAATTAGCTTAAATGCTAACATGCTAACAGTTATCATGCTAGCACCTAGCAAGAGAGCCTCAAGTTTAGAAAGCGCCAAGGTTGTCCTATAACCTCCCGACATCATGCCATGTGTGTATTTGCCTTTAGACATGAGTAAATTAGCTTAAATGCTAAAATGCTAACATGCTAACGGCTGCCATGCTAGCACCTAGCAAGAGGGTTTCAAGTTCAGAAAGTGCCAAGGTTGTCCTATTACCTCCCTACAACATGCCATGTGTGTATTTGCCTTTAAACATGAGTAAATTAGCTTAAATGCTAACATGCTAACAGTTATCATGCTAGCACCTAGCAAGAGAGCCTCAAGTTTAGAAAGTGCTAAGGTTGTCCTATAACCTCCCTACATCATGCCATGTGTGTATTTGCCTTTAGACATGAGTAAATTAGCTTAATTGCTAACATGCTAGCACCTAGCAAGACAGCCTTAAGTTTAGAAACTGCCAAGGATGTCCTATGACATCCCTTCATCATGCATGTGTGTATTTGCCTTTAAACATGAGCAAAATAGCTTAAATGCTAACATGCTAACAGTCATCATGCTAGCACCTAGCAAGAGAGTCCCAAGTTTAGAAAGTGCCAAGGTTGTCCTATCACCTCCCTACATCATGCCATGTGTGTATTTGCCTTTAAACGTGAGTAAATTAGCTTAAACTCTAACATGCTAACAATCATTATGCTAGCACCTAGCAAGAGAGCCTCAAGTTTAGAATTTGCCAAGGTTGTCCTATAACCTCCCTACATCATGCCATGTGTGTATTTGGCTTTAGACATGAGTAAATTAGCTTAAATGCTAACATGCTAACGGCTAACATGCTAGCACCTAGCAAGACAGCCTCAAGTTTAGAAACTGCCAAGGATGTCCTATAACGTCCCTGCATCATGCATGTGTTAATTTGCCTTTAAACATGAGCAAATTAGCTTAAATGCTAACATGCTAACAGTCATCATGCTAGCACCTAGCAAGACAGCCTCAAGTTTAGAAACTACAAAGGTTGTCCTATAGCCTCCCCACATCATGTCATGTGTGTATTTGCCTTTAAACGTGAGTAAATTAGCTTAAATGCTAACATGCTAACAATCATTATGCTAGCACCTAGCAAGAGAGCCTCAAGTTTAGAAAGTGCCAAGGTTGTCCTATAACCTCCCTACACCATGCCATATGTGTATTTGCCTGAAGACATGAGTAAATTAGCTTAAATGCTAACATGCTAACGGCTACCATGCTAGCACCTAGCAATAGAGCATCAAGTTGAGAAAGTGCCAAGGTTGTCCTATAACCTCCCTACATCATGCCATGTGTGTATTTGCCTTTAGACATGAGTAAATTAGCTTAAATGCTAACATGCTAACATACTAGCAATTAGCATTTAGCCACAGAGGGAGTTCAGACGTTTATCTCAAAAATGAGCCATCAATCACGTTTCTACGTGGCCGTATGGCTGAGCTACAAGGCTGTGAAAAGTCTGTAAATTCTCGTTTCCTATGTGCTGTTCTAAAAATAGAACAAGCTTTTCCCTAATCAAGTGGCCCATTTTTTAACGTTTTCGTTAATAGCGTCGCCATGGTTACACAAAACATTCCAAAAATTAAATACCGCTGTAGTCCCGAGCGCCACGTTTCCGGCGGTGTAACATGTGTGGGGGTCCTTCTTGCGGTTTTGGCCGCATTACGCGCGCAAAAAGTGGAAGATTAAGATATAAGAATAAAAAAAATAATAATAACTAAACAGCAATAACAATATGGGCTGGCTCAGTAGCCAGCCCATAGACTGCTACTGCAAGTAGCAGTCTATGGGCTGGCTACTGAGCCAGTCCATAACTAGAAAATTCCCGCGGAAATTTTGATGGACTGGCCACCTGTGCTGTGAACCTCGGGCCCGGTGCACCAACGGCTACCGCGGTAGCACCTAGCAAGAAAGCCTCAAGTACGGAGAAGGTTGATGCAGTCCCATAGTGTCCCCACATCATGCCAAGAGTGTATTTGCCTTTAAACTTGAGTAAATTAGCTAAAATGCTAAAATGCTAAAATGCTAACATGATAACGGCTACCGTGCTAACACGTAGCAAAACAGCCTCAGGTCCTGAAAAGTTTGGGGCAGTCCTACAGTGTCCCCACATCATGCCATGTGTGTATTTTCCTTTAGATATGAGTAAATTAGCTAAAATGCTAACATGCTAACAGTCATCATGCTAGCACCTAGCAAGAGGGCCTCAAGTTTAGAAAGTACCAAGGTTGTCCTATAACCTCCCCACATCATGACATGTGCTTAGTAGCCTTTAATCATGAGTAAATTAGCTTAAATGCTAACATGCTAACAGTTATCATGCTAGCACCTAGCAAGAGAACCTCAACTTTAGAAAGTGCCAAGGTTGTCCTGTAACATCCCTACACCATGCCATGTGTGTATTTGCCTGTATACATGAGTAAATTAGCTTAAATGCTAACATGCTAACGGCTACCATGCTAGCACCTAGCAAGAGGGTTTCAAGTTTACAAAGTGCCAAGGTTGTCCTATAACCTCCCTATATCATGCCATGTGTGTATTTGCCTTTAAACGTGAGTAAATTAGCTTAAATGCTAACATGCTAACGGCTACCATGCTAGCACCTAGCAAGAGAGCCTCAAGTTTAGAAAGTGCCAAGGTTGTCCTATAACCTCCCTACATCATGCCATGTGTGTATTTGCCTTTAGACATGAGTAAATTAGCTTAAATGCAAACATGCTAACGGCTACCATGCTAGCACCTAGCAAGAGGGTTTCAAGTTTACAAAGTGCCAAGGTTGTCCTATAACCTCCCTACATCATGCCATGTGTGTATTTGCCTTTAAACATGAGTAAATTAGCTTAAATGCTAACATGCTAACAGTTATCATGCTAGCACCTAGCAAGAGAGCCTCAAGTTTAGAAAGTGCCAAGGTTGTCCTATAACCTCCCTACATCATGCCATTTGTGTATTTGCCTTTAGACATGAGTAAATTAGCTTAATTGCTAACATGCTAGCACCTAGCAAGACAGCCTTAAGTTTAGAAACTGCCAAGGATGTCCTATGACGTCCCTGCATCATGCATGTGTGTATTTGCCTTTAAACGTGAATAAATTAGCTTAAATGCTAACATGCTAACAATCATTATGCTAGCACCTAGCAAGAGAGCCTCAAGTTTAGAAAGTGCCAAGGTTGTCCTATAACTTCCCTATATCATGCCATGTGTGTATTTGCCTTTAGACATGAGTAAATTAGCTTAAATGCTAACGTGCTAACGGCTACCATGCTAGCACCTAGCAGGAGGGCCTCAAGTTTAGAAAGTGCCAAGGTTGTCCTATAACCTACCTACATCATGCCATGTGTGTATTTGCTTTTAGACATGAGTAAATTAGCTTAAATGTTAACATGCTAACGGCTACCACGCTAGCACCTAGCAAGAGAGCATCAAGTTGAGAAAGTGCCAAGGTTGTCCTATAGCCTCCCTATATCATGCCATGTGTGTATTTGCCTTTAAACGTGAGTAAATTAGCTTAGATGCTAACATGCTAACAGTTATCATGCTAGCACCTAGCAAGAGAGCCTCAAGTTTAGAAAGCGCCAAGGTTGTCCTATAACCTCCCTACACCATGCCATGTGTGTATTTGTCTGAAGACATGAGTAAATTAGCTTAAATGCTAACATGCTAACGGCTAACATGCTATCACCTAGCAAGAGAGTTTCAAGTTTACAAAGTGCCAAGGTTGTCCTTCAACCTCCCTATATCATGCCATGTGTGTATATGCCTTTAAACGTGAGTAAATTAGCTTAAATGCTAACATGCTAACAGTTATCATGCTAGCACCTAGCAAGAGACCCTCAAGTTTAGAAAGTGCCAAGGTTGTCCTATAACCTCCCTACATCATGCCATGTGTGTATTTGCCTTTAGACATGAGTAAATTAGCTTAAATGCTAACATGCTAACGGCTAACATGCTAGCGCCTAGCAAGACAGCCTCAAGTTTAGAAACTGCCAAGGATGTCCTATAACGTCCCTGCATCATGCATATGTGTATTTGCCTTTAAACATGAGCAAATTAGCTTAAATGCTAACATGCTAACAGTCATCATGTTAGCACCTAGCAAGAGAGTCCCAAGTTTAGAAAGTGCCAAGGTTGTCCTATAACCTCCCTACATCATGCCATGTGTGTATTTGCCTTTAGACATGAGTAAATTAGCTTAAATGCTAACATGCTAACGGCTAACATGCTAGCACCTAGCAAGACAGCCTCAAGTTTAGAAACTACCAAGGTTGTCCTATAACCTCCCCACATCATGTCATGTGTATATTTGCCTTTAAACGTGAGTAAATTAGCTTAAATGCTAACATGCTAACAATCATTATGCTAGCACCTAGCAAGACAGCCTCAAGTTTAGAAAGTGCCAAGGTTGTCCTATAACCTCCCTACACCATGCCATATGTGTATTTGCCTGAAGACATGAGTAAATTAGCTTAAATGCTAACATGCTAACGGCTACCATGTTAGCACCTAGCAAGAGGGTTTCAAGTTTAGAAAGTGCCAAGGTTGTCCTATAACCTCCCTATATCATGCCATGTGTGTATTTGCCTTTAAACGTGAGTAAATTAGCTTAAAGGCTAACATGCTAACAGTTATCATGCTAGCACCTAGCAAGAGAGCCTCAAGTTTAGAAAGTGCCAAGGTTGTCCTATAACCTCCCTACATCATGCCATGTGTGTATTTGCCTTTAGACATGAGTAAATTAGCTTAAATGCTAACATGCTAACGGCTAACATGCTAGCACCTAGCAAAAGAGCCTCAAGTTTAGAAACTGCCAAGGTTGTCCTATGACCTCCCTACATCATGCCATGTGTGTATTTGCCTTTAGACATGAGTAAATTAGCTTAAATGCTAACATGCTAACATGCTAGCAATTAGCATTTAGCCACAGAGAGAGTTCAGACATTTATCTCAAAAATGAGCCATCAATCACGTTTCTACGTGGCCGTATGGCTGAGCGAAAAGGCTGTGAAAAGTCTGTAAATTCTCGTTTTCTATGTGCTGTTCTAAAAATAGAACAGCGATTCCCTAATCAAGTGGCCCATTTTTGAACGTTTTCGTTAATAGCGTCGCCATGGTTACACAAAACTTTCCAAAAATTAAATACCGCTGTAGTCCCGAGTGCCACGTTTCCGGCGGTGTAACATGTGTGGGGGTCCTTCTTGCGGTTTTGGCCGCATTACGCGCGCAAAAAGTGGAAGATTAAGATATACGGAATAACTAGAAAATTCCCGCGGAAATTTTGATGGACTGGCCACCTGTGCTGTGAACCTCGGGCCCGGTGTGCCAACGGCTACCGCGGTAGCACCTAGCAAAAAAACCTCAAGTACGGAAAAGGTTGATGCAGTCCCATAGTGTCCCCACATCATGCCAAGTGTGTATTTGCCTTTAAATGTGATTAAATTAGCTAAAATGCTAACATGATAACGGCAACCGTGCTAACACGTAGCAAATTAGCCTCAGGTCCTGAAAAGTTTGGGGCAGTCCTACAGTGTCCCCACATCATGCCATGTGTGTATTTTCCTTTAGACATGAGTAAATTAGCTAAAATGCTAACATGCTAACAGTTATCATGCTAGCACCTAGCAAGAGGGCCTCGAGTTTAGAAAGTACCAAGGTTGTCCTATAACCTCCCCACATCATGACATGTGCTTAGTAGCCTTTAGGCATGAGTAAATTAGCTTAAATGCTAACATGCTAACAGTTATCATGCTAGCACCTAGCAAGAGGGCCTCAAGTTTAGAAAGTGCCAAGGTGTTCCTATAACCTCCCCACATCATGCCATGTGTGTATTTGCCTTTAAATGTGAGTAAATTAGCTTAAATGCTAACATGCTAACAGTCGTCATGCTAGCACCTAGCAAGAGAGCCTCAAGTTCAGAAAGTGCCAAGGTTGTCCAATAACCTCCCTACATCATGCCATGTGTGTATTTGCCTTTAAACATGAGTAAATTAGCTTAAATGCTAACATGCTAACGGCTAACATGCTAGCACCTAGCAAGATGGCCTCAAGTTTAGAAACTACAAAGGTTGTCCTATAACCTCCCTGCATCATGCCATGGGTGTATTTGCCTTTAAACATGAGTAAATTAGCTTCAATGCTAACATGCTAACAGTTATCATGCTAGCACCTAGCAAGAGACCCTCAAGTTTAGAAAGTGCCAAGGTTGTCCGATAACCACCCGACATCATGCCATGTGTGTATTTGCCTTTAGACATGAGTAAATTAGCTTAATTGCTAACATGCTAGCACCGAGCAAGACAGCCTTAAGTTTAGAAACTGCCAAGGATGTCCTATGACGTCCCTGCATCATGCATGTGTGTATTTGCCTTTAAACGTGAATAAATTAGCTTAAATGCTAACATGCTAACAATCATTATGCTAGCACCTAGCAAGAGAGCCTCAAGTTTAGAAAGTGCAAAGGTTGTCCTATAACCTCCCTACATCATGCCATGTGTGTATTTGCCTTTAGACATGAGTAAATTAGCTTAAATGCTAACGTGCTAGCGGCTACCATGCTAGCACCTAGCAAGAGGGCCTCAAGTTTAGAAAGTGCCAAGGTTGTCCTATAACCTCCCTACATCATGTCATGTGTGCATTTGCCTGTAGACATGAGTAAAGTAGCTTAAATGCTAACATGCTAACGGCTACCATGCTAGCACCTAGCAAGAGGGCCTTAAGTTTAGAAACTGCCAAGGTTGTCCTATAACCTCCCCACATCATGCCATTTGTGTATTTGCCTTTAAACGTGAGTAAATTAGCTTATATGCTAACACGCTAACAGTCATTATGCTAGCACCTAGCAAGAGAGCCTCAAGTTTAGAAAGTGCCAAGGATGTCCTATAACGTCCCTGCATCATGCATGTGTGTATTTGCCTTTAAACATGAGCAAATTAGCTTAAATGCTAACATGCTAACAGTCATCATGCTAGCACCTAGCAAGAGAGTCCCAAGTTTAGAAAGTGCCAAGGGTGTCCTATAACCTCCCTACATCATGCCATGTGTGTATTTGCCTTTAGACATGAGTAAATTAGCTTAAATGCTAACATGCTAACGGCTAACATGCTATCACCTAGCAAGAGAGTTTCAAGTTTACAAAGTGCCAAGGTTGTCTTTCAACCTCCCTATATCATGCCATGTGTGTATATGCCTTTAAACGTGAGTAAATTAGCTTAAATGCTAACATGCTAACAGTTATCATGCTAGCACCTAGCAAGAGACCCTCAAGTTTAGAAAGTGCCAAGGTTGTCCTATAACCTCCCTACATCATGCCATGTGTGTATTTGCCTTTAGACATGAGTAAATTAGCTTAAATGCTAACATGCTAACGGCTAACATGCTAGCACCTAGCAAGACAGCCTCAAGTTTAGAAACTGCCAAGGATGTCCTATAACGTCCCTGCATCATGCATATGTGTATTTGCCTTTAAACATGAGCAAATTAGCTTAAATGCTAACATGCTAACAGTCATCATGCTAGCACCTAGCAAGAGAGTCCCAAGTTTAGAAAGTGCCAAGGTTGTCCTATAACATCCCTACATCATGCCATGTGTGTATTTGCCTTTAGACATGAGTAAATTAGCTTAAATGCTAACATGCTAACGGCTAACATGCGAGCACCTAGCAAGACAGCCTCAAGTTTAGAAACTACCAAGGTTGTCCTATAACCTCCCCACATCATGTCATGTGTATATTTGCCTTTAAACGTGAGTAAATTAGCTTAAATGCTAACATGCTAACAGTCGTCATGCTAGCACCTAGCAAGAGAGCCTCAAGTTTAGAAAGTGCCAAGGTTGTCCTATAACCTCCCTACATCATGCCATGTGTGTATTTGCCTTTAGACATGACTAAATTAGCTTAAATGCTAACGTGCTAACGGCTACCATGCTAGCACCTAGCAAGAGGGCCTCAAGTTTAGAAAGTGCCAAGGTTGTCCTATAACCTCCCTATATCATGTCATATGTGCATTTGCCTGTAGACATGAGTAAATTAGCTTAAATGCTAACATGCTAACGGCTACCATGCTAGCACCTAGCAAGAGGGCCTTATTTTAGAAACTGCCAAGGTTGTCCTATAACGTCCCTGCATCATGCATGTGGGTATTTGCCTTTAAACAAGAGCAAATTAGCTTAAATGCTAACATGCTAACAGGCATCATGCTAGCACCTAGCAAGAGAGTCCCAAGTTTAGAAAGTGCCAAGGTTGTCCTATAACCTCCCTACATCATGCCATGTGTGTATTTGCCTTTAGACATGAGTAAATTAGCTTAAATGCTAACATGCTAACGGCTAACATGCTAGCACCTAGCAAGAGAGTTTCAAGTTTACAAAGTGCCAAGGTTGTCCATCAACCTCCCTATATCATGCCATGTGTGTATTTGCCTTTAAACATGAGTAAATTAGCTTAAATGCTAACATGCTAACAGTTATCATGCTAGCACCTAGCAAGAGACCCTCAAGTTTAGAAACTGCCAAGGTTGTCCTATAACCTCCCTACATCATGCCATGTGTATATTTGCCTTTAAACGTGAGTAAATTAGCTTAAATGCTAACATGCCAACAATCATTATGCTAGCACCTAGCAAGACAGCCTCAAGTTTAGAAAGTGCCAAGGTTGTCCTATAACCTCCCTACACCATGCCATATGTGTATTTGCCTGAAGACATGAGTAAATTAGCTTAAATGCTAACATGCTAACGGCTACCATGCTAGCACCTAGCAAGAGAGCATCAAGTTGAGAAAGTGCCAAGGTTGTCCTATAACCTCCCTACATCATGCCATGTGTGTATTTTCCTTTAGACATGAGCAAATTAGCTTAAATGCTAACATGCTAACGGCTAACATGCTAGCACCTAGCAAGACAGCCTCAAGTTTAGAAACTGCCAAGGTTGTCCTATAACGTCCCTGCATCATGCATGTGTGTATTTGCCTTTAAACATAAGCAAAGTAGCTTAAATGCTAACATGCTAACAGTCATCATGCTAGCACCTAGCAAGAGAGTCCCAAGTTTAGAGAGTGCCAAGGTTGTCCTATAACCTCCCTACATCATGCCATGTGTGTATTTGCCTTTAGACATTAGTAAATTAGCTTAAATGCTAACATGCTAACGGCTAACATGCTAACACCCAGCAAGACAGCCTCAAGTTTAGAAACTGCCAAGGTTGTCCTATAACCTCCCTACATCATGCCATGTGTGTATTTGCCTTTAGACATGAGTAAATTAGCTTAAATGCTAACATGCTAACGGCTAACATGCTAGCACCGAGCAAGACAGCCTCAAGTTTAGAAACTGCCAAGGATGTCCTATAACGTCCCTGCATCATGTCATGTGTGTATTTGCCTTTAAACGTGAGTAAATTAGCTTAAATGCTAACATGCTAACAATCATTATGCTAGCACCTAGCAAGAGAGCCTCAAGTTTAGAAAGTGCCAAGGTTGTCCTATAACCTCCCTACACCATGCCATATGTGTATTTGCCTTTAGACATGAGTAAATTAGCTTAAATGCTAACATGCTAACGGCTACCATGCTAGCACCTAGCAAGAGAGCCTCAAGTTTAGAAACTGCTAAGGTTGTCCTATAACCTCCCTACATCATGTCATGTGTGCAATTGCCTTTAAACGTGAGTAAATTAGCTTAAATGCTAACATGCTAACGGGTCCATGCTAGCACCTAGCAAGAGAGCCTCAAGTTTAGAAACTGCCAAGGTTGTCCTAGAACCTCCCTGCATCATGCCATGGGTGTATTTGCCTTTAAACATGAGTAAATTAGCTTAAATGCTAACATGCTAACATGCTAGCAATTAGCATTTAGCCACAGAGAGAGTTCAGAAGTTTATCTAAAAAATGAGCCATCAACCACGTTTCTACGTGGCCGTATGGCTGAGCTACAAGGCTGTGAAAAGTCTGTAAATTCTCGTTTTCTCTGGAATGCGGCTGTTCTAAAAATAGAATGGTGTACCTAATCTAGTGGCCGATTTTTTTTTCTATCGCAAATAGCGTCGCCATGGTTACACGAAACGTTCCAAAAAATAAATACCGCTGTAGTCCCGAGCGTCACGATTCCGACGGTGTAACATGTGTGGGGGTCCTTCTTGCGGTTTTGGCCGCATTACGCGCACAAAAAGTGGAAGATTAAGATATAAGAATAACTAGAAAATTCCCGCGGAAATTTTGATGGACTGGCCACCTGTGCTGTGAACCTCGGGCCCGGTGCGCCAACGGCTACCGCGGTAGCACCTAGCAAGAAAGCCTCAAGTACGGAAAAGGTTGATGCAGTCCCCTAGTGTCCCCACACCATGCCAAGTGTGTAATTGCCTTTAAACTTGAGTAAATTAGCTTAAATGGTAACATGCTAACAATCATTATGCTAGCACCTAGCAAGAGAGCCTCAAGTTTAGAAAGTGCCAAGGTTGTCTTATAACCTCCCTACATCATGCCATGTGTGTATTTGCCTTTAAACGTGAGTAAATTAGCTTAAATGCTAACATGCTAACAGTTATCATGCTAGCACCTAGCAAGAGAGCCTCAAGTTTAGAAAGTGCCAAGGTTGTCCTATAACCTCCCTACATCATGCCATGTGTGTATTTGCCTTTAGACATGAGTAAATTAGCTTAGATGCTAACATGCTAGCACCTAGCAAGACAGCCTTAAGTTTAGAAACTGCCAAGGATGTCCTATGACGTCCCTGCATCATGCATGTGTGTATTTGCCTTTAAACGTGAGCAAATTACCTTAAATGCTAACATGCTAACAGTCATCATGCTAGCACCTAGCAAGAGAGTCCCAAGTTTAGAAAGTGCCAACGTTGTCCTATCGCCTCCCTACATCATGCCATGTGTGTATTTGCCTTTAAACGTGAGTAAATTAGCTTAAATGTTAACATGCTAACAATCATTATGCTAGCACCTAGCAAGAGAGCCTCAAGTTTAGAAAGTGCCAAGGTTGTCCTATCACCTCCCTACACCATGCCATATGTGTATTTGCCTGAAGACATGAGTAAATTAGCTTAAATGCTAACATGCTAACGGCTACCATGCTAGCACCTAGCAAGAGAGCATCAAGTTGAGAAAGTGCCAAGGTTGTCCTATAACCTCCCTACATCATGCCATGTGTGTATTATCCTTTAGACATGAGTAAATTAGCTTAAATGCTAACATGCTAATGGCTACCCTGCTAGCACCTAGCAAGATGGCCTCAAGTTTAGAAACTACAAAGGTTGTCCTATAACCTCCCTGTATCATGCCATGTGTGTATTTGCCTTTAAACGTGAGTAAATTAGCTTAAATGTTAACATGCTAACAGTTATCATGCTAGCACCTAGCAAGAGAGCCTCAAGTTTAGAAAGTGCCAAGGTTGTCCTATAACCTCCCTATATCATGCCATGTGTGTATTTGCCTTTAAATGTGAGTAAATTAGCTTAAATGCTAACATGCTAACTGTCGTCATGCTAGCACCTAGCAAGAGAGCCTCAAGTTTAGAAAGTGCCAAGGTTGTCCTATAACCTCCCTATATCATGCCATGTGTGTATTTGCCTTTAAATGTGAGTAAATTAGCTTAAATGCTAACATGCTAACTGTCATCATGCTAGCACCTAGCAAGAGAGCCTCAAATTTAGAAAGTGCCAAGGTTGTCCTATAACCTCCCTACATCATGCCATGTGTGTATTTGCCTTTAGACATGAGTAAATTAGCTTAAATGCTAACATGCTAACGGCTACCATGCTAGCACCTAGCAAGAGGGCCTCAAGTTTAGAAAGTGCCAAGGTTGTCCTATAACCTCCCTACACCATGCCATATGTGTATTTGCCTGAAGACATGAGTAAATTAGCTTAAATGCTAACATGCTAACGGCTACCATGCTAGCACCTAGCAAGAGAGCATCAAGTTGAGAAAGTGCCAAGGTTGTCCTATGACCTCCCTACATCATGCCATGTGTGTATTTGCCTTTAGACATGAGTAAATTAGCTTAATTGCTAACATGCTAACGGCTACCATGCTAGCACCCAGCAAGAGAGCATCAAGTTTAGAAAGTGCCAAGGTTGTCCTATAACCTCCCTACACCATGCCATATGTGTATTTGCCTGAAGACATGAGTAAATTAGCTTAAATGCTAACATGCTAACGGCTACCATGCTAGCACCTAGCAAGAGAGCATCAAGTTGAGAAAGTGCCAAGGTTGTCCTATAACCTCCCTACATCATGCCATGTGTGTATTTGCCTTTAGACATGAGTAAATTAGCTTAAATGCTAACATGCTAACATGCTAGCTATTAGCATTTAGCCACAGAGAGAGTTCAGACGTTTATCTCAAAAATGAGCCACCAACCACGTTTCTACGTTGCCGTATGGCTGAGCTACAAGGCTGTGAAAAGTCTGTAAATTCTCGTTTCCTATGTGCTGTTCTAAAAATAGAACAAGAAATTCCCTAATCAAGTGGCCCATTTTTAACGTTTTCGTTAATAGCGTCACCATGGTTACACAAAACTTTCCAAAAATTAAATACCGCTGTAGTCCCGAGCGCCACGTTTCCGGCGGTGTAACATGTGTGGGGGTCCTTCTTGCGGTTTTGGCCGCATTACGCGCGCAAAAAGTGGAAGATTAAGATATACGGAATAATAACTAAACAGCAATAACAATATGGGCTGGCTCAGTAGCCAGCCCATAGACTGCTACTGCAAGTAGCAGTCTATGGGCTGGCTACTGGGCCAGTCCATAACTAGAAAATTCCCGCGGAAATTTTGATGGACTGGCCACCTGTGCTGTGAACCTCGGGCCCGGTGGGCCAACGGCTATCGCGGTAGCACCTAGCAAGAAAGCCTCAAGTACGGAAAAAGTTGATGCAGTCCCATAGTGTCCCCACATCATGCCAAGTGTGTAATTGCCTTTAAACTTGAGTAAATTAGCTTAAGTGCTAACATGCTAACAATCATTATGCTAGCACCTAGCAAGAGAGCCTCAAGTTTAGAAAGTGCCAAGGTTGTCCTATAACCTCCCTACATCATGCCATGTGTGTATTTGCCTTTAAACGTGAGTAAATTAGCTTAAATGCTAACATGCTAACAGTTATCATGCTAGCACCTAGGAAGAGAGCCTAAAGTATAGAAAGTGCCAAGGTTGTCCTATAACCTCCCTACATCATGCCATGTGTGTATTTGCCTTTAGACATGAGTAAATTAGCTTAAATGCTAACATGCTAACAATCATTATGCTAGCACCTAGCAAGAGAGCCTCAAGTTTAGAAAGTGCCAAGTTTGTCCTATAACCTCCCTACATCATGCCATATATGTATTTGCCTTTAGACATGAGTAAATTAGCTTAAATGCTAACATGCTAACGGCTAACATGCTAGCACCTAGCATGACAGCCTCAAGTTTAGAAACTGCCATGGATGTCCTATGACGTCCCTGCATCATGCATGTGTGTATTTGCCTTTAAACATGAGCAAATTACCTTAAATGCTAACATGCTAACAATCATTATGCTAGCACCTAGCAAGAGAGCCTCAAGTTTAGAAAGTGCCAAGGTTGTCCTATAACCTCCCTACATCATGCCATGTGTGTATTTGCCTTTAGACATGAGTAAATTAGCTTAAATGCTAACGTGCTAACGGCTACCATGCTAGCACCTAGCAAGAGGGCCTCAACTTTAGAAAGTGCCAAGGTTGTCCTGTAACATCCCTACACCATGCCATGTGTGTATTTGCCTGTAGACATGAGTAAATTAGCCTAAATGCTAACATGCTAACGGCTACCATGCTAGCACCTAGCAAGAGTGCCTCAAGTTTAGAAACTGCCAAGGTTGTCCTATAACCTCCCCACATCATGCCATGTTTGTATTTGCCTTTAAACGTGAGCAAATTAGCTTAAATGCTAACATGCTAACAGTCATTATGCTAGCACCTAGCAAGAGAGCCTCAAGGTCAGAAAGTGCCAAGGATGTCCTATAACGTCCCCGCATCATGCATGTGTGTATTTGCCTTTAAACATGAGCAAAGTAGCTTAAATGCTAACATGCTAACAGTCGTCATGCTAGCACCTGGCAAGAGAGCCTCAAGTTTAGAAAGTGCCAAGGTTGTCCTATAACCTCCCTACATCATGCCATGTGTGTATTTGCCTTTAGACATGAGTAAATTAGCTTAAATGCTAACATGCTAACGGCTACCATGCTAGCACCTAGCAAGAGGGTTTCAACTTTACAAAGTGCCAAGGTTGTCCTTCAACCTCCCAATATCATGCCATGTGTGTATTTGCCTTTAAACGTGAGTAAATTAGCTTAAATGCTAACATGCTATCAATCATTATGCTAGCACCTAGCAAGAGAGCCTCAAGTTTAGAAAGTGCCAAGTTTGTCCTATAACCTCCCTACATCATGCCATATGTGTATTTGCCTTTAGACATGAGTAAATTAGCTTAAATGCTAACATGCTAACGGCTAACATGCTAGCACCTAGCATGACAGCCTCAAGTTTAGAAACTGCCATGTTTTTTTTTCTATCGCGAATACCGTCGCCATGGTTACACGAAACGTTCCAAAAAATAAATACCGCTGTAGTCCCGAGCGTCACGATTCCGGCGGTGTACCATGTGTGGGGGTCCTTCATGTGGTTTCGGCCGCATTACGCGCGCAAAAAGTGGAAGATTAAGATATAAGAATAACTAGAAAATTCCCGCGGAAATTTTGATGGACTGGCCACCTGTGCTGTGAACCTCGGGCCCGGTGGGCAAACGGCTACCGCGGTAGCACCTAGCAAGAAAGCCTCAAGTACGGAAAAAGTTGATGCAGTCCCATAGTGTCCCCACATCATGCCAAGTGTGTAATTGCCTTTAAACGTGAGTAAATTAGCTTAAGTGCTAACATGCTAACAATCATTATGCTAGCACCTAGCAAGAGAGCCTCAAGTTTAGAAAGTGCCAAGGTTGTCCTATAACCTCCCTACATCATGCCATGTGTGTATTTGCCTTTAAACGTGAGTAAATTGGCTTAAATGCTAACATGCTAACGGTTATCATGCTAGCACCTAGCAAGAGAGCCTCAAGTTTAGAAAGTGCCAAGGTTGTCCTATAACCTCCCTACATCATGCCATGTGTGTATTTGCCTTTAGACATGAGTAAATTAGCTTTAATGCTAACATGCTAACAATCATTATGCTAGCACCTAGCAAGAGAGCCTCAAGTTTAGAAAGTGCCAAGGTTGTCCTATAACCTCCCTACACAATGCCATATGTGTATTTGCCTGAAGACATGAGTAAATTAGCTTAAATGCTAACATGCTAACGGCTACCATGCTAGCACCTAGCAAGAGGGTTTGAAGTTTAGAAAGTGCCAATGTTGTCCTATAACCTCCCTATATCATGCCATGTGTGTATTTGCCTTTAAATGTGAGTAAATTAGCTTAAATGCTAACATGCTAACGGCTACCATGCTAGCACCTAGCAAGAGGGCCTGAAGTTTAGAAACTGCCAAGGTTGTCCTATAACCTCCCCACATCATGCCATGTGTGTATTTGCCTTTAAACGTGAGTAAATTGGCTTATATGCTAACACGCTAACAGTCATTATGCTAGCACCTAGCAAGAGAGCCTCAAGTTTAGAAAGTGCCAAGGATGTCCTATAACGTCCCTGCATCATGCATGTGTGTATTTGCCTTTAAACATGAGCAAATTAGCTTAAATGCTAACATGCTAACAGTCATCATGCTAGCACCTAGCAAGAGACCCTCAGGTTTAGAAAGTGCCAAGGTTGTCCTATAACCTCCCTATATCATGTCATGTGTGTATTTGCCTTTAGACATGAGTAAATTAGCTTAAATGCTAACATGCTAACGGCTAACATGCTAGCACCTAGCAAGAGAGTTTCAAGTTTACAAAGTGCCAAGGTTGTCCTTCAACCTCCCTATATCATGCCATGTGTGTATTTGCCTTTAAACGTGGGTAAATTAGCTTAAATGCTAACATGCTAACAGTTATCATGCTAGCACCTAGCAAGAGACCCTCAAGTTTAAAAAGTGCCAAGGTTGTCCTATAACCTCCCTATATCATGCCATGTGTGTATTTGCCTTTAAACGTGAGTAAATTAGCTTAAATGCTAACACGCTAACAGTCATTATGCTAGCACCTAGCAAGACAGCCTCAAGTTTAGAAACTGCCAAGGATGTCCTATAACGTCCCTGCATCATGCATTTGTGTATTTGCCTTTAAACATGAGCAAATTAGCTTAAATGCTAACATGCTAACAGTCATCATGCTAGCACCTAGCAAGAGAGTCCCAAGTTTAGAAAGTGCCAAGGTTGTCCTATAACATCCCTACATCATGCCATGTGTGTATTTGCCTTTAGACATGAGTAAATTAGCTTAAATGCTAACATGCTAACGGCTAACATGCTAGCACCGAGCAAGACAGCCTCAAGTTTAGAAACTGCCAAGGATGTCCTATAACGTCCCTGCATCATGTCATGTGTGTATTTGCCTTTAAACATGAGCAAATTAGCTTAAATGCTAACATGCTAACAGTCATCATGCTAGCACCTAGCAAGAGGGCCTCAAGTTTAGAAACTGCCAAGGTTGTCCTAAAACCTCCCCACATCATGCCATGTTTGTATTTGCCTTTAAACGTGAGCAAATTAGCTTAAATGCTAACACGCTAACAGTCATTATGCTAGCACCTAGCAAGACAGCCTCAAGATTAGAAACTGCCAAGGATGTCCTATAACGTCCCTGCATCATGCATTTGTGTATTTGCCTTTAAACATGAGCAAATTAGCTTAAATGCTAACATGCTAACAGTCATCATGCTAGCACCTAGCAAGAGAGTCCCAAGTTTAGAAAGTGCCAAGGTTGTCCTATAACATCCCTACATCATGCCATGTGTGTATTTGCCTTTAGACATGAGTAAATTAGCTTAAATGCTAACATGCTAACGGCTAACATGCTAGCACCGAGCAAGACAGCCTCAAGTTTAGAAACTGCCAAGGATGTCCTATAACGTCCCTGCATCATGTCATGTGTGTATTTGCCTTTAAACATGAGCAAATTAGCTTAAATGCTAACATGCTAACAGTCATCATGCTAGCACCTAGCAAGAGGGCCTCAAGTTTAGAAACTGCCAAGGTTGTCCTAAAACCTCCCCACATCATGCCATGTTTGTATTTGCCTTTAAACGTGAGCAAATTAGCTTAAATGCTAACATGCTAACAGTCATTATGCTAGCACCTAGCAAGAGAGCCTCAAGGTCAGAAAGTGCCAAGGATGTCCTATAACGTCCCCGCATCATGCATGTGTGTATTTGCCTTTAAACATGAGCAAAGTAGCTTAAATGCTAACATGCTAACAGTCGTCATGCTAGCACCTAGCAAGAGAGCCTCAAGTTTAGAAAGTGCCAAGGTTGTCCTATAACCTCCCTACATCATGCCATGTGTGTATTTGCCTTTAGACATGAGTAAATTAGCTTAAATGCTAACATGCTAACGGCTACCATGCTAGCACCTAGCAAGAGGGTTTCAAGTTTACAAAGTGCCAAGGTTGTCCTTCAACCTCCCAATATCATGCCATGTGTGTATTTGCCTTTAGACATGAGTAAATTAGCTTAAATGCTAACATGCTAACGGCTACCATGCTAGCACCTAGCAAGAGAGCCTCAAGTTTAGAAAGTGCCAAGGTTGTCCTATAACCTCCCTACATCATGCCATGTGTGTATTTGCCTTTAGACATGAGTAAATTAGCTTAGATGCTAACATGCTAACGGCTACCATGTTAGCACCTAGCAAGAGGGTTTCAAGTTTAGAAAGTTCCAAGGTTGTCCTATAACCTCCCTATATCATGCCATGTGTGTATTTGCCTTTAAACGTGAGTAAATTAGCTTAAATGCTAACATGCTAACAGTTATCATGCTAGCACCTAGCAAGAGAGCCTCAAGTTTAGAAAGTGCCAAGGTTGTCCTATAACCTCCCTACATCATGCCATGTGTGTATTTGCCTTTAGACATGAGTAAATTAGCTTAAATGCTAACATGCTAACGGCTAACATGCTAGCACCTAGCAAGAGAGCCTCAAGTTTAGAAACTGCCAAGGTTGTCCTATGACCTCCCTGCATCATGCCATGTGTGTATTTGCCTTTAGACATGAGTAAATTAGCTTCAATGCTAACATGCTAACATGCTAACATGCTAGCAATTAGCATTTAGCCACAGAGAGAGTTCAGAAGTTTATCTAAAAAATGAGCCATCAATCACGTTTCTATGTGGCCGTATGGCTGAGCTACAAGGCTGTGAAAAGTCTGTAAATTTTTGTTTCTTTCACTGGCATGAGCTGTTCTAAAAATAGAACTGGGGTGTCCCTAATATAGTGGCCGATTTTTTTTTCTATCGCGAATACCGTCGCCATGGTTACACGAAACGTTCCAAAAAATAAATACCGCTGTAGTCCCGAGCGTCACGATTCCGGCGGTGTACCATGTGTGGGGGTCCTTCTTGCGGTTTTGGCCGCATTACGCGCGCAAAAATGGGAAGATTAAGATATAATAAGAAGAAAAACTAGAAAATTCCCGCGGAAATTTTGATGGACTGGCCACCTGTGCTGTGAACCTCGGGCCCGGTGCACCAACGGCTACCGCGGTAGCACCTAGCAAGAAAGCCTCAAGTACGGAAAAGGTTGATGCAGTCCCCTAGTGTCCCCACATCATGCCAAGTGTGTATTTGCCTTTAAACTTGAGTAAATTAGCTAAAATGCTAACATGCTAACGGCTACCCTGCTAGCACCTAGCAAGATGGCCTCAAGTTTAGAAACTACAAAGGTTGTCCTATAACCTCCCTATATCATGCCATGTGTGTATTTGCCTGTAAACGTGAGTAAATTAGCTTAAATGTTAACATGCTAACAGTTTTCATGCTAGCACCTAGCAAGAGAGCCTCAAGTTTAGAAAGTGCCAAGGTTGTCCTATAACCTCCCTATATCATGCATTGTGTGTATTTGCCTTTAAATGTGAGTAAATTAGCTTAAATGCTAACATGCTAACAGTCGTCATGCTAGCACCTAGCAAGAGAGCCTCAAGTTTAGAAAGTGCCAAGGTTGTCCTATAACCTCCCTACATCATGCCATGTGTGTATTTGCCTTTAGACATGAGTAAATTACCTTAAATGCTAACGTGCTAACGGCTACCATGCTAGCACCTAGCAAGAGGGCCTCAAGTTTAGAAAGTGCCAAGGTTGTCCTATAACCTCCCTACATCATGTCATGTGTGCATTTGCCTGTAGACATGAGTAAATTAGCTTAAATGCTAACATGCTAACGGCTACCATGCTAGCACCTAGAAAGACAGACTCAAGTTTAGAAACTGCCAAGGATGTCCTATAACGTCCCTGCATCATGCATGTGTGTATTTGCCTTTAAACATGAGCAAATTAGCTTAAATGCTAGCATGCTAACAGTCATTATGCTAGCACCTAGCAAGAGAGCCTCAAGTTTAGAAAGTGCCAAGGTTGTCCTATAACCTCCCTACATCATGCCATGTGTGTATTTGCCTTTAGACATGAGTAAATTAGCTTAATTGCTAACGTGCTAACGGCTACCATGCTAGCACCTAGCAAGAGGGCCTCAAGTTTAGAAAGTGACAAGGTTGTCCTATAACCTCCCTACATCATGTCATGTGTGCATTTGCCTGTAGACATGAGTAAAGTAGCTTAAATGCTAACATGCTAACGGCTACCATGCTAGCACCTAGCAAGAGGGCCTTAAGTTTAGAAACTGCCAAGGTTGTCCTATAACCTCCCCACATCATGCCATGTGTGTATTTGCCTTTAAACGTGAGTAAATTAGCTTATATGCTAACACGCTAACAGTCATTATGCTAGCACCTAGCAAGAGAGCCTCAAGTTTAGAAAGTGCCAAGGATGTCCTATAACGTCCCTGCATCATGCATGTGTGTATTTGCCTTTAAACATGAGCAAATTAGCTTAAATGCTAACATGCTAACAGTCATCATGCTAGCACCTAGCAAGAGAGTCCCAAGTTTAGAAAGTGCCAAGGGTGTCCTATAACCTCCCTACATCATGCCATGTGTGTATTTGCCTTTAGACATGAGTAAATTAGCTTAAATGCTAACATGCTAACGCTAACATGCTATCACCTAGCAAGAGAGTTTCAAGTTTACAAAGTGCCAAGGTTGTCCTTCAACCTCCCTATATCATGCCATGTGTGTATATGCCTTTAAACGTGAGTAAATTAGCTTAAATGCTAACATGCTAACAGTTATCATGCTAGCACCTAGCAAGAGACCCTCAAGTTTAGAAAGTGCCAAGGTTGTCCTATAACCTCCCTACATCATGCCATGTGTGTATTTGCCTTTAGACATGAGTAAATTAGCTTAAATGCTAACATGCTAACGGCTAACATGCTAGCACCTAGCAAGACAGCCTCAAGTTTAGAAACTGCCAAGGATGTCCTATAACGTCCCTGCATCATGCATATGTGTATTTGCCTTTAAACATGAGCAAATTAGCTTAAATGCTAACATGCTAACAGTCATCATGCTAGCACCTAGCAAGAGAGTCCCAAGTTTAGAAAGTGCCAAGGTTGTCCTATAACCTCCCTACACCATGCCATATGTGTATTTGCCTGAAGACATGAGTAAATTAGCTTAAATGCTAACATGCTAACGGCTACCATGCTAGCACCTAGCAAGAGAGTTTCAAGTTTACAAAGTGCCAAGGTTGTCCTTCAACCTCCCTATATCATGCCATGTGTGTATTTGCCTTTAAACGTGAGTAAATTAGCTTCAATGCTAACATGCTAACAGTCGTCATGCTAGCACCTAGCAAGAGAGCCTCAAGTTTAGAAAGTGCCAAGGTTGTCCTATAACCTCCCTACATCATGCCATGTGTGTATTTGCCTTTAGACATGAGTAAATTAGCTTAAATGCTAACATGCTAACGGCTACCATGCTAGCACCTAGCAAGAGGGCCTCAAGTTTAGAAACTACCAAGGTTGTCCTATAACCTCCCCACATCATGTCATGTGTATATTTGCCTTTAAACGTGAGTAAATTAGCTTAAATGCTAACATGCTAACAGTCATCATGCTAGCACCTAGCAAGAGAGTCCCAAGTTTAGAAAGTGCCAAGGTTGTCCTATAACCTCCCGACATCATGCCATGTGTGTATTTGCCTTTAGACATGAGTAAATTAGCTTAAATGCTAACATGCTAACGGATAACATGCTAGCACCTAGCAAGACAGCCTCAAGTTTAGAAACTGCCAAGGTTGTCCTATAACCTCCCCACATCATGTCATGTGTGTATTTGCCTTTTAACGTGAGTAAATTAGCTTGAATGCTAACATGCTAACAATCATTATGCTAGCACCTAGCAAGAGAGCCTCAAGTTTAGAAAGTGCCAAGGTTGTCCTATAACCTCCCTACATCATGCCATGTGTGTATTTGCCTTTAGATGTGAGTAAATTAGCTTAAATGCTAACATGCTAACATGCTAGCAATTAGCATTTAGCCACAGAGAGACTTCAGAAGTTTATCTCAAAAATTAGCCATCAATCACGTTTCTACGTGGCCGTATGGCTGAGCTACAAGGCTGTGAAAAGTCTGTAAATTCTCATTCTTTTCACTGGCATGAGCTGTTCTAAAAATAGCCCAAATGTCCCTAATTTTTTGAACCATTGATTTTTGCGTTTTTCAAACGCGAATAGCGTCGCCATGGTTACACAAAACGTTCCAAAAAATAAATACCGCTGTAGTCCCGAGTGCCACGTTTCCGGCGGTGTAACATGTGTGGGGATCCTTCCTGCGGTTTTGGCCGCATTACGCGCACAAAAGTGGGAAGATTAAGATATAAGAATAACTAGAAAATTCCCGCGGAAATTTTGATGGACTGGCCACCTGTGCTGTGAACCTCGGGCCCGGTGGGCCAACGGCTACCGCGGTAGCACCTAGCAAGAAAGCCTCAAGTACGGAAAAAGTTGATGCAGTCCCATAGTGTCCCCACATCATGCCAAGTGTGTAATTGCCTTTAAACTTGAGTAAATTAGCTTAAATGCTAACATGCTAACAATCATTATGCTAGCACCTAGCAAGAGAGCCTCAAGTTTAGAAAGTGCCAAGGTTGTCCTATAACCTCCCTACATCATGCCATGTGTGTATTTGCCTTTACACATGAGTAAATTAGCTTAAATGCTAACATGCTAACATGCTAGCACCTAGCAAGACAGCCTTAAGTTTAGAAACTGCCAAGGATGTCCTATGACGTCCCTGCATCATGCATGTGTGTATTTGCCTTTAAACGTGAGCAAATTAGCTTAAATGCTAACATGCTAACAGTCATCATGCTAGCACCTAGCAAGAGAGTCCCAAGTTTAGAAAGTGCCAAGGTTGTCCTATAACCTCCCTACACCATGCCATATGTGTATTTGCCTGAAGACATGAGTAAATTAGCTTAAATGCTAACATGCTAACGGCTACCATGCTAGCACCTAGCAAGAGAGCATCAAGTTGAGAAAGTGCCAAGGTTGTCCTATAACCTCCCTACATCATGCCATGTGTGTATTTGCCTTTAGACATGAGTAAATTAGCTTAAATGCTAACATGCTAACGGCTACCATGCTAGCACCTACCAAGAGGGTTTCAAGTTTACAAAGTGCCAAGGTTGTCCTATAACCTCCCTATATCATGCCATGTGTGTATTTGCCTTTAAACGTGAGTAAATTAGCTTAGATGCTAACATGCTAACAGTTACCATGCTAGCACCTAGCAAGAGAGCCTCAAGTTTAGAAAGCGCCAAGGTTGTCCTATAACCTCCCTACACCATGCCATGTGTGTATTTGCCTGAAGACATGAGTAAATTAGTTTAAATGCTAACATGCTAACGGCTACCATGCTAGCACCTAGCAAAAGAGCATCAAGTTTAGAAAGTGCCAAGGTTGTCCTATAACCTCCCTACATCATGCCATGTGTGTATTTGCCTTTAGACGTGAGTAAATTAGCTTAAATGCTAACATGCTAACGGCTACCATGCTAGCACCTAGCAAGAGGGTTTCAAGTTTACAAAGTGCCAAGGTTGTCCTATAACCTCCCTATATGATGCCATGTGTGTATTTGCCTTTAAACGTGAGTAAATTAGCTTAAATGCTAACATGCTAAGTTATCATGCTAGCACCTAGCAAGAGAGCCTCAAGTTTAGAAAGCGCCAAGGTTGTCCTATAACCTCCCGACATCATGCCATGTGTGTATTTGCCTTTAGACATGAGTAAATTAGCTTAAATGCTAACATGCTAACGGCTACCATGCTAGCACCTTGCAAGAGGGTTTCAAGTTCAGAAAGTGCCAAGGTTGTCCTATAACGTCCCTATATCATGCCATGTGTGTATTTGCCTTTAAATGTGAGTAAATTAGCTTAAATGCTAACATGCTAACAGTTATCATGCTAGCACCTAGCAAGAGAGCCTCAAGTTTAGAAAGTGCCAAGGTTGTCCTATAACCTCCCTACATTATGCCATTTGTGTATTTGCCTTTAGACATGAGTAAATTAGCTTAATTGCTAACATGCTAGCACCTAGCAAGACAGCCTTAAGTTTAGAAACTGCCAAGGATGTCCTATGACGTCCCTGCATCATGCATGTGTGTATTTGCCTTTAAACGTGAATAAATTAGCTTAAATGCTAACATGCTAACAATCATTATGCTAGCACCTAGCAAGAGGGCCTCAAGTTTAGAAAGTGCCAAGGTTGTCCTATAACCTCCCTACATCATGTCATGTGTGCATTTGCCTGTAGACATGAGTAAAGTAGCTTAAATGCTAACATGCTAACGGCTACCATGCTAGCACCTAGCAAGAGGGCCTTAAGTTTAGAAACTGTCAAGGTTGTCCTATAACCTCCCCACATCATGCCATGTGTGTATTTGCCTTTAAACGTGAGTAAATTAGCTTATATGCTAACACGCTAACAGTCATTATGCTAGCACCTAGCAAGAGAGCCTCAAGTTTAGAAAGTGCCAAGGATGTCCTATAACGTCCCTGCATCATGCATGTGTGTATTTGCCTTTAAACATGAGCAAATTAGCTTAAATGCTAACATGCTGACAGTCATCATGCTAGCACCTAGCAAGAGAGTCCCAAGTTTAGAAAGTGCCAAGGATGTCCTATAACGTCCCTGCATCATGCATATGTGTATTTGCCTTTAAACATGAGCAAATTAGCTTAAATGCTAACATGCTAACGGCTAACATGCTAGCACCTAGCAAGAGAGCTTCAAGTTTACAAAGTGCCAAGGTTGTCCTTCAACCTCCCTATATCATGCCATGTGTGTATATGCCTTTAAACGTGAGTAAATTAGCTTAAATGCTAACATGCTAACAGTTATCATGCTAGCACCTAGCAAGAGACCCTCAAGTTTAGAAAGTGCCAAGGTTGTCCTATAACCTCCCTACATCATGCCATGTGTGTATTTGCCTTTAGACATGAGTAAATTAGCTTAAATGTTAACATGCTAACGGCTAACATGCTAGCACCTAGCAAGAGAGCCTCAAGTTTAGAAACTGCCAAGGATGTCCTATAACGTCCCTGCATCATGCATATGTGTATTTGCCTTTTAACATGAGCAAATTAGCTTCAATGCTAACATGCTAACAGTCATCATGCTAGCACCTAGCAAGAGAGTCCCAAGTTTAGAAAGTGCCAAGGTTGTCCTATAACATCCCTACATCATGCCATGTGTGTATTTGCCTTTAGACATGAGTAAATTAGCTTAAATGCTAACATGCTAACGGCTAACATGCTAGCACCTAGCAAGACAGCCTCAAGTTTAGAAACTACCAAGGTTGTCCTATAACCTCCCCACATCATGTCATGTGTATATTTGCCTTTAAACGTGAGTAAATTAGCTTAAATGCTAACATGCTAACAATCATTATGCTAGCACCTAGCAAGACAGCCTCAAGTTTAGAAAGTGCCAAGGTTGTCCTATAACCTCCCTACACCATGCCATATGTGTATTTGCCTGAAGACATGAGTAAGTTAGCTTAAATGCTAACATGCTAACGGCTACCATGTTAGCACCTAGCAAGAGGGTTTCAAGTTTAGAAAGTGCCAAGGTTGTCCTATAACCTCCCTACATCATGCCATGTGTGTATTTGCCTTTAGACATGAGTAAATTAGCTTAAATGCTAACATGCTAACGGCTAACATTTTAGCACCTAGCAAGAGAGCATCAAGTTGAGAAAGTGCCAAGGTTGTCCTATAACCTCCCTACATCATGCCATGTGTGTATTTGCCTTTAGACATGAGTAAATTAGCTTAAATGCTAACACGCTAACGGCTACCATGTTAGCACCTAGCAAGAGGGTTTCAAATTTAGAAAGTGCCAAGGTTGTCCTATAACCTCCCTACATCATGCCATGTGTGTATTTGCCTTTAAACGTGAGTAAATTAGCTTAAATGCTAACATGCTAAAAGTTATCATGCTAGCACCTAGCAAGAGACCCTCAAGTTTAGAAAGTGCCAAGGTTGTCCTATAACCTCCCTACATCATGCCGTGTGTATTTGCCTTTAGACATGAGTAAATTAGCTTAAATGCTAACATGCTAACGGCTAATATGCTAGCACCTAGCAAGAGGGTTTCAAGTTTAGAAAGTGTCAAGGTTGTCCTATAACCTCCCTATATCTTGCCATGTGTGTATTTACCTTTAAACGTGAGTAAATTAGCTTAAATGCTAACATGCTAACAATCATTATGCTAGCACCTAGCAAGAGAGCCTCAAGTTTAGAAAGTGCCAAGGTTGTCCTATAACCTCCCTACACCATGCCATATGTGTTTTTGCCTGAAGATATAAGTAAATTAGCTAAAATGCTAACATGCTAACGGCTACCATGCTAGCACCTAGCAAGACAGCATCAAGTTGAGAAAGTGCCAAGGTTGTCCTATAACCTCCCTACATCATGCCATGTGTGTATTTGCCTTTAAACATGAGTAAATTAGCTTAAATGCTAACATGCTAACAGTTATCATGCTAGCACCTAGCAAGAGAGCCTCAAGTTTAGAAAGTGCCAAGGTTGTCCTATAACCTCCCTACATCATGCCATTTGTGTATTTGCCTTTAGACATGAGTAAATTAGCTTAATTGCTAACATGCTAGCACCTAGCAAGACAGCCTTAAGTTTAGAAACTGCCAAGGATGTCCTATGACGTCCCTGCATCATGCATGTGTGTATTTGCCTTTAAACGTGAATAAATTAGCTTAAATGCTAACATGCTAACAATCATTATGCTAGCACCTAGCAAGAGAGCCTCAAGTTTAGAAAGTGCCAAGGTTGTCCTATAACCTCCCTACATCATGCCATGTGTGTATATGCCTTTAAACGTGAGTAAATTAGCTTAAATGCTAACATGCTAACAGTTATCATGCTAGCACCTAGCAAGAGGGCCTCAAGTTTAGAAAGTGCCAAGGTTGTCCTATAACCTCCCTACATCATGCCATGTGTGTATTTGCCTTTAGACATGAGTAAATTAGCTTAAATGCTAACATGCTAACGGCTAACATGCTAGCACCTAGCAAGACAGCCTCAAGTTTAGAAACTACCAAGGTTGTACTATAACCTCCCCACATCATGTCATGTGTATATTTACCTTTAAACGTGAGTAAATTAGCTTAAATGCTAACATGCTAACAATCATTATGCTAGCACCTAGCAAGACAGCCTCAAGTTTAGAAAGCGCCAAGGTTGTCCTATAACCTACCTACACCATGCCATGTGTGTATTTGTCTGAAGACATGAGTAAATTAGCTTAAATGCTAACATGCTAACGGCTAACATGCTATCACCTAGCAAGAGAGTTTCAAGTTTACAAAGTGCCAAGGTTGTCCTTCAACCTCCCTATATCATGCCATGTGTGTATATGCCTTTAAACGTGAGTAAATTAGCTTAAATGCTAACATGCTAACAGTTATCATGCTAGCACCTAGCAAGAGACCCTCAAGTTTAGAAAGTGCCAAGGTTGTCCTATAACCTCCCTACATCATGCCATGTGTGTATTTGCCTTTAGACATGAGTAAATTAGCTTAAATGCTAACATGCTAACGGCTAACATGCTAGCACCTAGCAAGACAGCCTCAAGTTTAGAAACTGCCAAGGATGTCCTATAACGTCCCTGCATCATGCATATGTGTATTTGCCTTTAAACATGAGCAAATTAGCTTAAATGCGAACATGCTAACAGTCATCATGCTAGCACCTAGCAAGAGAGTCCCAAGTTTAGAAAGTGCCAAGGTTGTCCTATAACATCCCTACATCATGCCATGTGTGTATTTGCCTTTAGACATGAGTAAATTAGCTTAAATGCTAACATGCTAACGGCTAACATGCTAGCACCGAGCAAGACAGCCTCAAGTTTAGAAACTGCTAAGGTTGTCCTATAACCTCCCTACATCATGTCATGTGTGCAATTGCCTTTAAACGTGAGTAAATTAGCTTAAATGCTAACATGCTAACATGCTAGCAATTAGCATTTAGCCACAGAGAGAGTTCAGAAGTTTATCTAAAAAATGAGCCATCAACCACGTTTCTACGTGGCCGTATGGCTGAGCTACAAGGCTGTGAAAAGTCTGTAAATTCTCGTTTTCTCTGGAATGCGGCTGTTCTAAAAATAGAATGGTGTACCTAATCTAGTGGCCGATTTTTTTTTCTATCGCAAATAGCGTCGCCATGGTTACACGAAACGTTCCAAAAAATAAATACCGCTGTAGTCCCGAGCGTCACGATTCCGACGGTGTGACATGTGTGGGGGTCCTTCTTGCGGTTTTGGCCGCATTACGCGCACAAAAAGTGGAAGATTAAGATATAAGAATAATAAAAATTGGTAAACACCACAAGGAATAACAATATGGGCTGGCTCAGTAGCCAGCCCATAGACTGCTACTGCAAGTAGCAGTCTATGGGCTGGCTACTGAGCCAGTCCATAATAATTATAACTAAACAGCAATAACAATATGGGCTGGCTCAGTAGCCAGCCCATAGACTGCTACTTGCAGTAGCAGTCTATGGGCTGGCTACTGGGCCAGTCCATAACTAGAAAATTCCCGCGGAAATTTTGATGGACTGGCCACCTGTGCTGTGAACCTCGGGCCCGGTGCGCCAACGGCTACCGCGGTAGCACCTAGCAAGAGGGCCTCAAGTTTAGAAAGTACCAAGGTTGTCCTATAACCTCCCCACATCATGCCATGTGTGTATTTGCCTTTAGACATGAGTGAATTAGCTTAAATGCTAACATTCTAACGGCTACCATGCTAGCACCTAGCAAGAGAGCCTGAAGTTTAGAAAGTGCCAAGGTTGTCCTATAGCCTCCCTCCATCATGCCATGTGTGTATTTGCCTTTAGACATGAGTAAATTAGCTTAAATGCTAACATGCTAACGGCTACCATGCTAACACCTAGCAAAACAGCCTCAGGTCCTGAAAAGTTTGGGGCAATCCTACAGTGTCCCCACATCATGCCAAGTGTGTATTTGCCTTTAAATGTGATTAAATTAGCTAACATGCTAACGGCTACCATGCTAACACCTAGCAAAACAGCCTCAGGTTCTGAAAAGTTTGGGGCAGTCCTACAGTGTCCCCACAACATGCCATGTGTGTATTTGCCCTTAGACATGAGTAAATTAGCTAAAATGCTAACATGCTAACAGTCATCATGCTAGCACCTAGCAAGAGAGCCTCAAGTTTAGAAAGTGCCAAGGTTGTCCTATAACCTCCCTACATCATGCCATGTGTGTATTATCCTTTAGACATGAGTAAATTAGCTGAAATGCTAACATGCTAACAGCTACCATGCTAGCACCTAGCAAGAGGGCCTCAAGTTTAGAAACTGCCAAGGATGTCCTATAACGTCCCTGCATCATGCATGTGTGTATTTGCCTTTAAACATGAGCAAATTAGCTTAAATGCTAACATGCTAACAGTCATCATGCTAGCACCTAGCAAGAGAGTCCCAAGTTTAGAAAGTGCCAAGGTTGTCCTATAACCTCCCTACATCATGCCATGTGTGTATTTGCCTTTAGACATGAGTAAATTAGCTTAAATGCTAACATGCTAACGGCTACCATGCTAGCACCTAGCAAGAGGGTTTCAAATTTACAAAGTGCCAAGGTTGTCCTATAACCTCCCTATATCATGCCATGTGTGTATTTGCCTTTAAACGTGAGTAAATTAACTTAGATGCTAACATGCTAACAGTTATCATGCTAGCACCTAGCAAGAGAGCCTCAAGTTTAGAAAGCGCCAAGGTTGTCCTATAACCTCCCTACATCATGCCATGTGTGTATTTGCCTTTAGACATGAGTAAATTAGCTTAAATGCTAACATGCTAACGGCTACCATGCTAACACCTAGCAAGAGAGCCTCAAGTTTAGAAAGTGCCAAGGTTGTCCTATCACCTCCCTACATCATGCATGTGTGTATTTGCCTTAAAACGTTAGTAAATTAGCTTAGATGCTAACATGCTAACAGTTATCATGCTAGCACCTAGCAAGAGAGCCTCAAGTTTAGAAAGGGCCAAAATTGTCCTATAACCTCCCGACATCATGCCATGTGTGTATTTGCCTTTAGACATGAGTAAATTAGCTTAAATGCTAACATGCTAACGGCTACCATGCTAGCACCTAGCAAGAAGGTTTCAAGTTTACAAAGTGCCAAGGTTGTCCTATAACCTCCCTATATCATGCCATGTGTGTATTTGCCTTTAAATGTGAGTAAATTAGCTTGGATGCTAACATGCTAACAGTTATCATGCTAGCACCTAGCAAGAGAGCCTCAAGTTTAGAAAGCGCCAAGGTTGTCCTATAACCTCCCTACATCATGCCATGTGTGTATTTGCCTTTAGACATGAGTAAATTAGCTTAAATGTTAACATGCTAACGGCTACCATGCTAGCACCTAGCAAGAGAGCCTCAAGTTTAGAAAGTGCCAAGGTTGTCCTATCACCTCCCTACATCATGCATGTGTGTATTTGCCTTAAAACGTGAGTAAATTAGCTTAGATGCTAACATGCTAACAGTTATCATGCTAGCACCTAGCAAGAGAGCCTCAAGTTTAGAAAGCGCCAAAATTGTCCTATAACCTCCCGACATCATGCCATGTGTGTATTTGCCTTTAGACATGAGTAAATTAGCTTAAATGCTAACATGCTAACGGCTACCATGCTAGCACCTAGCAAGAAGGTTTCAAGTTTACAAAGTGCCAAGGTTGTCCTATAACCTCCCTATATCATGCCATGTGTGTATTTGCCTTTAAATGTGAGTAAATTAGCTTGGATGCTAACATGCTAACAGTTATCATGCTAGCACCTAGCAAGAGAGCCTCAAGTTTAGAAAGCGCCAAGGTTGTCCTATAACCTCCCGACATCATGCCATGTGTGTATTTGCCTTTAGACATGAGTAAATTAGCTTAAATGCTAACATGCTAACGGCTACCATGCTAGCACCTAGCAAGAGGGTTTCAATTTCGAGAAGTGCCAAGGTTGTCCTATAACCTCCCTATATCATGCCATGTGTGTATTTGCCTTTAAATGTGAGTAATTTAGCTTAAATGCTAACATGCTAACATGCTAACAGTTATCATGCTAGCACCTAGCAAGAGAGCCTCAAGTTTAGAAAGTGCCAAGGTTGTCCTATAACCTCCCTACATCATGCCATGTGTGTATTTGCCTATAGACATGAGTAAATTAGCGTAAATGCTAACATGCTAACATGCTAGCAATTAGCATTTAGCCACAGTGAGAGTTCAGAAGTTTATCTAAAAAATGAGCCATCAATCACGTTTCTACGTGGCCGTATGGCTGAGCTACAAGGCTATGAAATGTCTGTAAATTCTCGTTTTCTCTGGAATGCGGCTGTTCTAAAAATAGAATTCTGTACCTAATCTACTGGCCCATTTTTGAACGTTTCGGTTAATAGCGTCGCCATGGTTACACAAAACGTTCCAAAAAATAAATACCGCTGTAGTCCCGAGCGTCACGATTCCGACGGTGTAACATGTGTGGGGGTCCTTCTTGCGGTTTTGGCCGCATTACGCGCGCAAAAAAGGGAAGATTAAGATATAATAATATTTAGAAAATTCCCGCGGAAATTTTGATGGACTGGCCACCTGTGCTGTGAACCTCGGGCCCGGTGGGCCAACGGCTACCGCGGTAGCACCTAGCAAGAAAGCCTCAAGTACGGAAAAAGTTGATGCAGTCCCATAGTGTCCCCACATCATGCCAAGTGTGTAATTGCCTTTAAACTTGAGTAAATTAGCTTAAGTGCTAACATGCTAACAATCATTATGCTAGCACCTAGAAAGGGAGCCTCAAGTTTAGAAAGTGCCAAAGTTGTCCTATAACCTCCCTACATCATGCCATGTGTGTATTTGCCTTTAAACGTGAGTAAATTAGCTTAAATGCTAACATGCTAGCACCTAGCAAGACAGCCTTAAGTTTAGAAACTGCCAAGGATGTCCTATGACATCCCTGCATCATGCATGTGTGTATTTGCCTTTAAACGTGAGCAAATTAGCTTAAATGCTAACAGTCATCATGCTAGCACCTAGCAAGAGAGTCCCAAGTTTAGAAAGTGCCAAGGTTGTCCTATCACCTCCCTACATCATGCCATGTGTGTATTTGCCTTTAAACGTGAGTAAATTAGCTTAAATGCTAACATGCTAGCACCTAGCAAGACAGCCTTAAGTTTAGAAACTGCCAAGGATGTCCTATGACGTCCCTGCATCATGCATGTGTGTATTTGCCTGTAAACGTGAGCAAATTAGCTTAAATGCTAACATGCTAACGGCTACCATGCTAGCACCTAGCAAGAGAGCATCAAGTTAGAAAGTGCCAAGGTTGTCCTATAACCTCCCTACATCATGCCATGTGTGTATTTGCCTTTAGACATGAGTAAATTAGCTTAAATGCTAACATGCTAACGGCTACCATGCTAGCACCTAGCAAGAGGGTTTCAAGTTTAGAAAGTGTCAAGGTTGTCCTATAACCTCCCTATATCTTGCCATGTGTGTATTTGCCTTTAAACGTGAGTAAATTAGCTTAAATGCTAACATGCTAACACTTATCATGCTAGCACCTAGCAAGAGAGCCTCAAGTTTAGAAAGTGCCAAGGTTGTCCTATAACCTCCCTACATCATGCCATGTGTGTATTTGCCTGAAGACATGAGTAAATTAGCTTAAATGCTAACATGCTAACATGCTAACATGCTAACATGCTAGCACCTAGCAAGACAACCTCAAGTTTAGAAACTGCCAAGGATGTCCTATGACGTCCCTGCATCATGCATGTGTGTATTTGCCTTTAAACATGAGCAAATTAGCTTAAATGCTAACATGCTAACAGTCATCATGCTAGCACCTAGCAAGATAGTCCCAAGTTTAGAAAGTGCCAAGGTTGTCCTATAACCTCCCTACATCATGCCATGTGTGTATTTGCCTTTAGACATGAGTAAATTTGCTTAAATGCTAACATGCTAACGGCTAACATGCTAGCACCTAGCAAGAGAGCCTCAAGTTTAGAAAGTGCCAAGGTTGTCCTATGACCTCCCTACATCATGCCATGTGTGTATTTGCCTTAAGACATGAGTAAATTAGCTTAAATGCTAACATGCTAACGGCTAACATACTAGCACCTAGCAAGACAGCCTCAAGTTTAGAAACTGCCAAGGATGTCCTATAACGTCCCTGCATCATGCATGTGTTAATTTGCCTTTAAACATGAGCAAATTAGCTTAAATGCTAACATGCTAACAGTCATCATGCTAGCACCTAGCAAGAGAGTCCCAAGTTTAGAAAGTGCCAAGGTTGTCCTATAACCTCCCTACATCATGCCATGTGTGTATTTGCCTTTAGACATGAGTAAATTAGGTTAAATGCTAACATGCTAACGGCTAATATGCTAGCACCTAGCAAGACAGCCTCAAGTTTAGAAACTACCAAGGTTGTCCTATAGCCTCCCCACATCATGTCATGTGTGTATTTGCCTTTAAACGTGAGTAAATTAGCTTAAATGCTAACATGCTAACAATCATTATGCTAGCACCTAGCAACAGAGCCTCAAGTTTAGAAAGTGCCAAGGTTGTCCTATAACCTCCCTACACCATGCCATATGTGTTTTTGCCTGAAGACATAAGTAAATTAGCTAAAATGCTAACATGCTAACGGCTACCATGCTAGCACCTAGCAAGAGAGCATCAAGTTGAGAAAGTGCCAAGGTTGTCCTATAACCTCCCTACATCATGCCATGTGTGTATTTGCCTTTAGACATGAGTAAATTAGCTTAAATGCTAACATGCTAACGGCTACCATGTTAGCACCTAGCAAGAGGGTTTCAAGTTTAGAAAGTGCCAAGGTTGTCCTATAACCTCCCCATATCATGCCATGTGTGTATTTGCCTTTAAACGTGAGTAAATTAGCTTAAAGGCTAACATGCTAACAGTTATCATGCTAGCACCTAGCAAGACAGCCTCAAGTTTAGAAACTACCAAGGTTGTCCTATAACCTCCCCACATCATGTCATGTGTGTATTTGCCTTTAAACGTGAGTAAATTAGCTTAAATGTTAACATGCTAACAATCGTCATGCTAGCACCTAGCAAGAGAGCCTCAAGTTGAGAAAGTGCCAAGGTTGTCCTATAACCTCCCTACATCATGCCATGTGTGTATTTGCCTTTAGACATAAGTAAATTAGCTTAAATGCTAACGTGCTAACGGCTACCATGCTAGCACCTAGCAAGAGGGCCTCAAGTTGAGAAAGTGCCAAGGTTGTCCTATAACCTCCCTACATCATGTCATGTGTGCATTTGCCTGTAGACATGAGTAAATTAGCTTAAATGCTAACATGCTAACGGCTACCATGCTAGCACCTAGCAAGAGGGCCTTAAGTTTAGAAACTGCCAAGGTTGTCCTATAACCTCCCCACATCATGCCATGTGTGTATTTGCCTTTAACGTGAGTAAATTAGCTTATATGCTAACACGCTAACAGTCATTATGCTAGAACCTAGCAAGAGAGCCTCAAGTTTAGAAAGTGCCAAGGATGTCCTATAACGTCCCTGCATCACTCATGTGTGTATTTGCCTTTAAACATGAGCAAATTAGCTTAAATGCTAACATGCTAAAAGTCATCATGCTAGCACCTAGCAAGAGAGTCCCAAGTTTAGAAAGTGCCAAGGGTGTCCTATAACCTCCCTACATCATGCCATGTGTGTATTTGCCTTTAGACATGAGTAAATTAGCTTAAATGCTAACATGCTAACGGCTAACATGCTATCACCTAGCAAGAGAGTTTCAAGTTTACAAAGTGCCAAGGTTGTCCTTCAACCTCCCTATATCATGCCATGTGTGTATATGCCTTTAAACGTGAGTAAATTAGCTTAAATGCTAACATGCTAACAGTTATCATGCTAGCACCTAGCAAGAGACCCTCAAGTTTAGAAAGTGCCAAGGTTGTCCTATAACCTCCCTACATCATGCCATGTGTGTATTTGCCTTTAGACATGAGTAAATTAGCTTAAATGCTAACATGCTAACGGCTAACATGCTAGCACCTAGCAAGACAGCCTCAAGTTTAGAAACTGCCAAGGATGTCCTATAACGTCCCTGCATCATGCATATGTGTATTTGCCTTTAAACATGAGCAAATTAGCTTAAATGCTAACATGCTAACAGTCATCATGCTAGCACCTAGCAAGAGAGTCCCAAGTTTAGAAAGTGCCAAGGTTGTCCTATAACATCCCTACATCATGCCATGTGTGTATTTGCCTTTAGACATGAGTAAATTAGCTTAAATGCTAACATGCTAACGGCTAACATGCTAGCACCTAGCAAGACAGCCTCAAGTTTAGAAACTACCAAGGTTGTCCTATAACCTCCCCACATCATGTCATGTGTATATTTGCCTTTAAACGTGAGTAAATTAGCTTAAATGCTAACATGCTAACGGCTACCATGTTAGCACCTAGCAAGAGGGTTTCAAGTTTAGAAAGTGCCAAGGTTGTCCTATAACCTCCCTATATCATGCCATGTGTGTATTTGCCTTTAAACCTGAGTAAATTAGCTTAAAGGCTAACATGCTAACAGTTATCATGCTAGCACCTAGCAAGAGAGCCTCAAGTTTAGAAAGTGCCAAGGTTGTCCTATAACCTCCCTACATCATGCCATGTGTGTATTTGCCTTTAGACATGAGTAAATTAGCTTAAATGCTAACACGCTAACAGCTACCATGTTAGCACCTAGCAAGAGGGTTTCAAGTTTAGAAAGTGCCAAGGTTGTCCTATAACCTCCCTACATCATGCCATGTGTGTATTTGCCTTTAAACGTGAGTAAATTAGCTTAAATGCTAACATGCTAACAGTTATCATGCTAGCACCTAGCAAGAGACCCTCAAGTTTAGAAAGTGCCAAGGTTGTCCTATAACCTCCCTACATCATGCCATGTGTGTATTTGCCTTTAGACATGAGTAAATTAGCTTAAATGCTAACATGCTAACGGCTAACATACTAGCACCTAGCAAGACAGCCTCAAGTTTAGAAACTGCCAAGGATGTCCTATAACGTCCCTGCATCATGCATGTGTTAATTTGCCTTTAAACATGAGCAAATTAGCTTAAATGCTAACATGCTAACAGTCATCATGCTAGCACCTAGCAAGAGAGTCCCAAGTTTAGAAAGTGCCAAGGTTGTCCTATAACCTCCCTACATCATGCCATGTGTGCATTTGCCTTTAGACATGAGTAAATTAGGTTAAATGCTAACATGCTAACGGCTAATATGCTAGCACCTAGCAAGACAGCCTCAAGTTTAGAAACTACCAAGGTTGTCCTATAGCCTCCCCACATCATGTCATGTGTGTATTTGCCTTTAAACGTGAGTAAATTAGCTTAAATGCTAACATGCTAACAATCATTATGCTAGCACCTAGCAACAGAGCCTCAAGATTAGAAAGTGCCAAGGTTGTCCTATAACCTCCCTACACCATGCCATATGTGTTTTTGCCTGAAGACATAAGTAAATTAGCTAAAATGCTAACATGCTAACGGCTACCATGCTAGCACCTAGCAAGAGAGCATCAAGTTGAGAAAGTGCCAAGGTTGTCCTATAACCTCCCTACATCATGCCATGTGTGTATTTGCCTTTAGACATGAGTAAATTAGCTTAAATGCTAACATGCCAACGGCTACCATGCTAGCACCTAGCAAGAGGGCCTTAAGTTTAGAAACTGCCAAGGTTGTCCTATAACCTCCCCACATCATGCCATGTGTGTATTTGCCTTTAAACGTGGGTAAATTAGCTTATATGCTAACACGCTAACAGTCATTATGCTAGAACCTAGCAAGAGAGCCTCAAGTTTAGAAAGTGCCAAGGATGTCCTATAACGTCCCTGCATCACTCATGTGTGTATTTGCCTTTAAACATGAGCAAATTAGCTTAAATGCTAACATGCTAACAGTCATCATGCTAGCACCTAGCAAGAGAGTCCCAAGTTTAGAAAGTGCCAAGGGTGTCCTATAACCTCCCTACATCATGCCATGTGTGTATTTGCCTTTAGACATGAGTAAATTAGCTTAAATGCTAACATGCTAACGGCTAACATGCTATCACCTAGCAAGAGAGTTTCAAGTTTACAAAGTGCCAAGGTTGTCCTTCAACCTCCCTATATCATGCCATGTGTGTATATGCCTTTAAACGTGAGTAAATTAGCTTAAATGCTAACATGCTAACAGTTATCATGCTAGCACCTAGCAAGAGACCCTCAAGTTTAGAAAGTGCCAAGGTTGTCCTATAACCTCCCTACATCATGCCATGTGTGTATTTGCCTTTAGACATGAGTAAATTAGCTTAAATGCTAACATGCTAACGGCTAACATGCTAGCACCTAGCAAGACGGCCTCAAGTTTAGAAACTGCCAAGGTTGTCCTATAACCTCCCTACATCATGCCATGTGTGTATTTGCCTTTAGACATGAGTAAATTATTTTAAATGCTAACATGCTAACGGCTAACATGCTAGCAACTAGCAAGAGGGCCTCAAGTTTAGAAACTGCCAAGGATGTCCTATGACGTCCCTGCATCATGCATGTGTGTATTTGCCTTTAAAACGTGAGCAAATTAGCTTAAATGCTAACATGCTAACAATCATTATGCTAGCACCTAGCAAGAGAGCCTCAAGTTTAGAAAGTGCCAAGGTTGTCCTATAACATCCCTACATCATGCCATTTGTGTATTTGCCTTTGGACATGAGTAAATTAGCTTAAATGCTAACACGCTAACGGCTACCATGCTAGCACCTAGCAAGAGAGCATCACGTTGAGAAAGTGCCAAGGTTGTCCTATAACCTCCCCACATCATGTCATGTGTGTATTTGCCTGAAGACATGAGTAAATTAGCTTAACTGCTAACATGCTAACGGCTACCATGCTAGCACCTAGCAAGAGAGCATCAAGTTGAGAAAGTGCCAACGTTGTCCTATAACCTCCCTACATCATGCCATGTGTGTATTTGCCTTTAGACATGAGTAAATTAGCTTAAATGCTAACATGCTAACGACTAACATGCTAGCACCTAGCAAGACAGCCTCAAGTTTAGAAACTACCAAGGTTGTCCTATAACCTCCCCACATCATGTCATGTGTATATTTGCCTTTAAACGTGAGTAAATTAGCTTAAATGCTCACATGCTAACAGTCATCATGCTAGCACCTAGCAAGAGAGCATCAAGTTGAGAAAGTGCCAAGGTTGTCCTATAACCTCCCTACATCATGCCATGTGTGAATTTGCCTGTAGACATAAGTAAATTGGCTTAAATGCTAACATGCTAACGGCTACCATGCTAGCAACTAGCAAGAGGGCCTCAAGTTTAGAAAGTGCCAAGGTTGTCCTATAAACTCCCTACATCATGCCTTGTGTGTATTTGCCTTTAGACATGAGTAAATTAGCTTAAATGCTAACATGCTAACGGCTAACATGCTAGCACCTAGCAAGACAGCCTCAAGTTTAGAGACTGCCAAGGATGTCCTATAACGTCCCTGCATCATATATGTGTGTATTTGCCTTTAAACATTAGCAAATTAGCTTAAATGCTAACATGCTAACAGCCATCATGCTAGCACCTAGCAAGAGAGTCCCAAGTTTAGAAAGTGCCAAGGTTGTCCTATAACCTCCCTACATCATGCCATGTGTGTATTTGCCTTTAGACATGAGTAAATTAGCTTAAATGCTAACATGCTAACGGCTAACATGCTAGCACCTAGCAAGACAGCCTCAAGTTTAGAGACTGCCAAGGATGTCCTATAACGTCCCTGCATCATATATGTGTGTATTTGCCTTTAAACATTAGCAAATTAGCTTAAATGCTAACATGCTAACAGCCATCATGCTAGCACCTAGCAAGAGAGTCCCAAGTTTAGAAAGTGCCAAGGTTGTCCTATAACCTCCCTACATCATGCCATGTGTGTATTTGCCTTTAAACGTGAGTAAATTAGCTTAAAGGCTAACATGCTAACAGTTATCATGCTAGCACGTAGCAAGAGAGCCTCAAGTTTAGAAAGTGCCAAGGTTGTCCTATAACCTCCCTACATCATGCCATGTGTGTGTTTGCCTTTAGACATGAGTAAATTAGCTTAAATGCTAACATGCTAACGGCTAACATCCTAGCACCTAGCAAGAGAGCCTCAAGTTTAGAAAGTGCCAAGGTTGTCCTATGACCTCCCTACATCATGCCATGTGTGTATTTGCCTTTAGACATGAGTAAATTAGCTTAAATGCTAACATGCTAACATGCTAGCAATTAGCATTTAGCCACAGAGAGAGTTCAGACATTTATCTCAAAAATGAGCCATCAATCACGTTTCTACGTGGCCGTATGGCTGAGCTAAAAGGCTGTGAAAAGTCTGTAAATTCTCGTTTTCTATGTGCTGTTCTAAAAATAGAACAGCGATTCCCTAATCAAGTGGCCCATTTTTTAACGTTTTCGTTAATAGCGTCGCCATGGTTACACAAAACTTTCCAAAAATTAAATACCGCTGTAGTCCCGAGCGCCACGTTTCCGGCGGTGTAACATGTGTGGGGGTCCTTCTTGCGGTTTTGGCCGCATTACGCGCGCAAAAAGTGGAAGATTAAGATATACGGAATAACTAGAAAATTCCCGCGGAAATTTTGATGGACTGGCCACCTGTGCTGTGAACCTCGGGCCCGGTGGGCCAACGGCTATCGCGGTAACACCTAGCAAGAAAGCCTCAAGTACGGAAAAAGTTGATGCAGTCCCATAGTGTCCCCACATCATGCCAAGTGTGTAATTGCCTTTAAACTTGAGTAAATTAGCTTAAGTGCTAACATGCTAACAATCATTATGCTAGCACCTAGCAAGAGAGCCTCAAGTTTAGAAAGTGCCAAGGTTGTCCTATAACCTCCCTACATCATGCCATGTGTGTATTTGCCTTTAAACGTGAGTAAATTAGCTTAAATGCTAACATGCTAACAGTTATCATGCTAGCACCTAGGAAGAGAGCCTCAAGTATAGAAAGTGCCAAGGTTGTCCTATAACCTCCCTACATCATGCCATGTGTGTATTTGCCTTTAGACATGAGTAATTTAGCTTAAATGCTAACATGCTAGCACCTAGCAAGACAGCCTTAAGTTTAGAAACTGCCAAGGATGTCCTATGACGTCCCTGCATCATGCATGTGTGTATTTGCCTTTAAACGTGAGCAAATTAGCTTAAATGCTAACATGCTAACAGTCATCATGCTAGCACCTAGCAAGAAAGTCCCAAGTTTAGAAAGTGCCAAGGTTGTCCTATAACCTCCCTACATCATGCCATGTGTGTATTTGCCTTTAGACATGAGTAAATTAGCTTAGATGCTAACATGCTAACGGCTACCATGTTAGCACCTAGCAAGAGGGTTTCAAGTTTAGAAAGTGCCAAGGTTGTCCTATAACCTCCCTACATCATGCCATGTGTGTATTTGCCTTTAAACGTGAGTAAATTAGCTTAAATGCTAACATGCTAACAGTTATCATGCTAGCACCTAGGAAGAGAGCCACAAGTATAGAAAGTGCCAAGGTTGTCCTATAACCTCCCTACATCATGCCATGTGTGTATTTGCCTTTAAACGTGAGTAAATTAGCTTAAATGCTAACATGCTAACAGTTATCATGCTAGCACCTAGCAAGAGAGCCTCAAGTTTAGAAAGTGCCAAGGTTGTCCTATAACCTCCCTACATCATGCCATGTGTGTATTTGCCTTTAGACATGAGTAAATTAGCTTAAATGCTAACATGCTAGCACCTAGCAAGACAGCCTTAAGTTTAGAAACTGCCAAGGATGTCCTATGACGTCCCTGCATCATGCATGTGTGTATTTGCCTTTAAACGTGAGCAAATTACCTTAAATGCTAACATGCTAACAGTCATCATGCTAGCACCTAGCAAGAGAGTCCCAAGTTTAGAAAGTGCCAAGGTTGTCCTATCGCCTCCCTACATCATGCCATGTGTGTATTTGCCTTTAAACGTGAGTAAATTAGCTGAAATGCTAACATGCTAACAATCATTATGCTAGCACCTAGCAAGAGAGCCTCAAGTTTAGAAAGTGCCAAGGTTGTCCTATAACCTCCCTACATCATGCCATGTGTGTATTTGCCTTTAGACATGAGTAAATTAGCTTAAATGCTAACATGCTAACGGCTACCATGCTAGCACCTAGCAAGAGAGCATCAAGTTGAGAAAGTGCCAAGGTTGTCCTATAACCTCCCCACATCATGTCATGTGTGTATTTGCCTTTAAACGTGAGTAAATTAGCTTAAATGCTAACATGCTAACAATCATTATGCTAGCACCTAGCAAGAGAGCCTCAAGTTTAGAAAGTGCCAAGGTTGTCCTATAACCTCCTTACACCATGCCATATGTGTATTTGCCTGAAGACATGAGTAAATTAGCTTAAATGCTAACATGCTAACGGCTAGCATGCTAGCACCTAGCAAGAGAGCATCAAGTTGAGAAAGTGTCAAGGTTGTCCTATAACCTCCCTACATCATGCCATGTGTGTATTTGCCTTTAGACATGAATAAATTAGCTGAAATGCTAACATGCTAACGGCTACCATGCTAGCACCTAGCAAGAGGGTTTCAAGTTTACAAAGTGCCAAGGTTGTCCTAAAACCTCCCTATATCATGCCATGTGTGTATTTGCCTTTAAACGTGAGTAAATTAGCTTAGATGCTAACATGCTAACAGTTATCATGCTAGCACCTAGCAAGAGAGCCTCAAGTTTAGAAAGCGCCAAGGTTGTCCTATAACCTCCCGACATCATGCCATGTGTGTATTTGCCTTTAGACATGAGTAAATTAGCTTAAATGCTAAAATGCTAACATGCTAACGGCTACCATGCTAGCACCTAGCAAGAGAGCATCAAGTTGAGAAAGTGCCAAGGTTGTCCTATAACCTCCCTACATCATGCCATGTGTGTATTTGCCTTTAGACATGAGTAAATTAGCTTAAATGCTAACATGCTAACGGCTACCATGCTAGCACCTAGCAAGAGGGTTTCAAGTTTACAAAGTGCCAAGGTTGTCCTATAACCTCCCTCTATCATGCCATGTATGTATTTGCCTTTAAACGTGAGTAAATTAGCTTAGATGCTAACATGCTAACAGTTATCATGCTAGCACCTAGCAAGAGAGCCTCAAGTTTAGAAAGCGCCAAGGTTGTCCTATAACCTCCCTACACCATGCCATGTGTGTATTTGCCTGAAGACATGAGTAAATTAGCTTAAATGCTAACATGCTAACGGCTACCATGCTAGCACCTAGCAAGAGAGCATCAAGTTTAGAAAGTGCCAAGGTTGTCCTATAACCTCCCTACATCATGCCATGTGTGTATTTGCCTTTAGACATGAGTAAATTAGCGTAAATGCTAACATGCTAACGGCTACCATGCTAGCACCTAGCAAGAGGGTTTCAAGTTTACAAAGTGCCAAGGTTGTCCTATAACCTCCCTATATCATGCCGTGTGTGTATTTGCCTTTAAACGTGAGTAAATTAGCTTAGATGCTAACATGCTAACAGTTATCATGCTAGCACCTAGCAAGAGAGCCTCAAGTTTAGAAAGCGCCAAGGTTGTCCTATAACCTCCAGACATCATGCCATGTGTGTATTTGCCTTTAGACATGAGTAAATTAGCTTAAATGCTAACATGCTAACGGCTACCATGCTAGCACCTAGCAAGAGGGTTTCAAGTTCAGAAAGTGCCAAGGTTGTCCTATAACCTCCCTATATCATGCCATGTGTGTATTTGCCTTTAAATGTGAGTAATTTAGCTTAAATGCTAACATGCTAACAGTTATCATGCTAGCACCTAGCAAGAGAGCCTCAAGTTTAGAAAGTGCCAAGGTTGTCCTATAACCTCCCTACATCATGCCATGTGTGTATTTGCCTATAGACATGAGTAAATTAGCGTAAATGCTAACATGCTAACGGCTAACATGCTAGAACCTAGCAAGAGAGTTTCATGTTTACAAAGTGCCAAGGTTGTCCTTCAACCTCCCTATATCATGCCATGTGTGTATTTGCCTTTAAACGTGAGTAAATTAGCTTAAATGCTAACATGCTAACAGTTATCATGCTAGCACCTAGCAAGACAGCCTCAAGTTTAGAAACTGCCAAGGATGTCCTATAACGTCCCTGCATCATGCATGTGTGTATTTGCCTTTAAACATGAGCAAATTAGCTTAAATGCTAACATGCTAACAGTCATCATGCTAGCACCTAGCAAGAGAGTCCCAAGTTTAGAAAGTGCCAAGGTTGTCCTATAAACTCCCTACATCATGCCATGTGTGTATTTGCCTTTAGACATGAGTAAATTAGCTTAAATGCTAACATGCTAACGGCTAACATGCTAGCACCTAGCAAGACAGCCTGAAGTTTAGAAACTACCAAGGTTGTCCTATAACCTCCCCACATCATGTCATGTGTGTATTTGCCTTAAAACGTGAGTAAATTAGCTTAAATGCTAACATGCTAACAATCATTATGCTAGCACCTAGCAAGAGAGCCTCAAGTTTAGAAAGTGCCAAGGTTGTCCTATAACCTCCCTACATCATGCCATGTGTGTATTTGCCTGAAGACATGAGTAAATTAGCTTAAATGCTAACAAGCTAACGGCTACCATGCTAGCTAGTTTCAAGTTTAGAAACTGCCAAGGTTGTCCTATAACCTCCCTACATCATGCCATGTGTGTATTTGCCTTTAAATGTGAGTAAATTAGCTTAAATGCTAACATGCTAACAGTCATTATGCTACCACCTAGCAAGAGAGCCTCAAGTTTAGAAAGTGCCAAGGATGTCCTATAACGTCCCCGCATCATGCATGTGTGTATTTGCCTTTAAACATGAGCAAAGTAGCTTAAATGCTAACATGCTAACAGTCATCAGGCTAGCACCTAGCAAGAGAGCCTCAAGTTTAGAAAGTGCCAAGGTTGTCCTATAACCTCCCTACACCATGCCATATGTGTATTTGCCTGAAGACATGAGTAAATTAGCTTAAATGCTAACATGCTAACGGCTACCATGCTAGCACCTAGCAAGAGAGCATCAAGTTGAGAAAGTGCCAAGGTTGTCCTATAACCTCCCTACATCATGCCATGTGTGTATTTGCCTTTAGACATGAGTAAATTAGCTTAAATGCTAACATGCTAACGGCTACCATGTTAGCACCTAGCAAGAGGGTTTCAAGTTTAGAAAGTGCCAAGGTTGTCCTATAACCTCCCTATATCATGCCATGTGTGTATTTGCCTTTAGACCTGAGTAAATTAGCTTAAATGCTAACATGCTAACAGTCATCATGCTAGCACCTAGCAAGAGAGTCCCAAGTTTAGAAAGTGCCAAGGTTGTCCTATAACCTCCCTACATCATGCCATGTGTGTATTTGCCTTTAGACATGAGTAAATTAGCTTAAATGCTAACATGCTAACAGTTATCATGCTAGCACCTAGCAAGAGAGCCTCAAGTTTAGAAAGTGCCAAGGTTGTCCTATAACCTCCCTACATCATGCCATGTGTGTATTTGCCTTTAGACATGAGTAAATTAGCTTAAATGCTAACATGCTAACAGTCATCATGCTAGCACCTAGCAAGAGAGTCCCAAGTTTAGAAAGTGCCAAGGTTGTCCTATAACCTCCCGACATCATGCCATGTGTGTATTTGCCTTTAGACATGAGTAAATTAGCTTAAATGCTAACATGCTAACGGATAACATGCTAGCACCTAGCAAGACAGCCTCAAGTTTAGAAACTGCCAAGGTTGTCCTATAACCTCCCCACATCATGTCATGTGTGTATTTGCCTTTTAACGTGAGTAAATTAGCTTGAATGCTAACATGCTAACAATCATTATGCTAGCACCTAGCAAGAGAGCCTCAAGTTTAGAAAGTGCCAAGGTTGTCCTATAACCTCCCTACATCATGCCATGTGTGTATTTGCCTGAAGACATGAGTAAATTAGCTTAAATGCTAACATGCTAACGGCTACCATGTTAGCACCTAGCAAGAGAGCATCAAGTTGAGAAAGTGCAAAGGTTGTCCTATAACCTCCCTACATCATGCCATGTGTGCATTTGCCTTTAGACAAGAGTAAATTAGCTTAAATGTTAACATGCTAACAGTTATCATGCTAACACCTAGCAAGAGAGCCTCAAGTTTAGAAAGTGCCAAGGTTGTCCTATAACCTCCCTACATCATGCCATGTGTGTATTTGCCTTTAGACATGAGTAAATTAGCTTAAATGCTAACATGCTAACGGCTAACATGCTAGCACCTAGCATGACAGCCTCAAGTTTAGAAACTGCCATGGATGTCCTATGACGTCCCTGCATCATGCATGTGTGTATTTGCCTTTAAACATGAGCAAATTAGCTTAAATGCTAACATGCTAACAGTCATCATGCTAGCACCTAGCAAGAGAGCCTCAAGTTTAGAAAGTGCCAAGGTTGTCCAATAACCTCCCTACATCATGCCATGTGTGTATTTGCCTTTAGACGTGAGTAAATTAGCTTAAATGCTAACATGCTAACGGCTAACATGCTAGCACCTAGCAAGACAGCCTCAAGTTTAGAAACTACCAAGGTTGTCCTATAACCTCCCCACATCATGTCATGTGTGTATTTGCCTTTAAACGTGAGTAAATTAGCTTAAATGCTAACATGCTAACAATCATTATGCTAGCACCTAGCAAGAGAGCCTCAAGTTTAGAAAGTGCCAAGGTTGTCCTATAACCTCCCTACATCATGCCATGTGTGTATTTGCCTTTAGACATGAGTAAATTAGCTTAAATGCTAACATGCTAACGGCTAACATGCTAGCACCTAGCAAGACGGCCTCAAGTTTAGAAACTGCCAAGGATGTCCTATAACGTCCCTGCATCATGCATGTGTGTATTTGCCTTTAAACATTAGCAAATTAGCTTAAATGCTAACATGCTAACAGCCATTATGCTAGCACCTAGCAAGAGAGTCCCAAGTTTAGAAAGTGCCAAGGTTGTCCTATAACCTCCCTACATCATGCCATGTGTGTATTTGCCTTTAGACATGAGTATATTAGCGTAAATGCTAACATGCTAACATGCTAGCAATTAGCATTTAGCCACAGAGAGAGTTCAGACGTTTATCTCAAAAATGAGCCATCAATCACGTTTCTACGTGGCCGTATGGCTGAGCTAAAAGGCTGTGAAAAGTCTGTAAATTCTCGTTTTCTATGTGCTGTTCTAAAAATAGAACAGCGATTCCCTAATCAAGTGGCCCATTTTTTAACGTTTTTGTTAATAGCGTCGCCATGGTTACACAAAACTTTCCAAAAACTAAATACCGCTGTAGTCCCGAGCGCCACGTTTCCGGCGGTGTAACATGTGTGGGGGTCCTTCTTGCGGTTTTGGCCGCATTACGCGCGCAAAAAGTGGAAGATTAAGATATAAGAATAAAAAAAATAACTAGAAAATTCCCGCGGAAATTTTGATGGACTGGCCACCTGTGCTGTGAACCTCGGGCCCGGTGGGCCAACGGCTACCGCGGTAGCACCTAGCAAGAAAGCCTCAAGTACGGAAAAAGTTGATGCAGTCCCATAGTGTCCCCACATCATGCCAAGTGTGTAATTGCCTTTAAACTTGAGTAAATTAGCTTAAATGCTAACATGCTAACAATCATTATGCTAGCACCTAGCAAGAGAGCCTCAAGTTTAGAAAGTGCCAAGGTTGTCCTATAACCTCCCTACATCATGCCATGTGTGTATTTGCCTTTAAACGTGAGTAAATTGGCTTAAATGCTAACATGCTAACGGCTACCATGCTAGCACCTAGCAAGAGGGCCTGAAGTTTAGAAACTGCCAAGGTTGTCCTATAACCTCCCCACATCATGCCATGTGTGTATTTGCCTTTAAACGTGAGTAAATTAGCTTATATGCTAACACGCTAACAGTCATTATGCTAGCACCTAGCAAGAGAGCCTCAAGTTTAGAAACTGCCAAGGTTGTCCTAGAACCTCCCTGCATCATGCCATGGGTGTATTTGCCTTTAAACATGAGTAAATTAGCTTAAATGCTAACATGCTAACATGCTAGCAATTAGCATTTAGCCACAGAGAGAGTTCAGAAGTTTATCTAAAAAATGAGCCATCAACCACGTTTCTACGTGGTCGTATGGCTGAGCTACAAGGCTGTGAAAAGTCTGTAAATTCTCGTTTTCTCTGGAATGCGGCTGTTCTAAAAATAGAATGGTGTACCTAATCTAGTGGCCGATTTTTTTTTCTATCGCGAATAGCGTCGCCATGGTTACACGAAACGTTCCAAAAAATAAATACCGCTGTAGTCCCGAGCGTCACGATTCCGACGGTGTAACATGTGTGGGGGTCCTTCTTGCGGTTTTGGCCGCATTACGCGCACAAAAAGTGGAAGATTAAGATATAAGAATAATAAAAATTGGTAAACACCACAAGGAATAACAATATGGGCTGGCTCAGTAGCCAGCCCATAGACTGCTACTGCAAGTAGCAGTCTATGGGCTGGCTACTGAGCCAGTCCATAACTAGAAAATTCCCGCGGAAATTTTGATGGACTGGCCCCCTGTGCTGTGAACCTCGGGCAACGGCCAACGGCTACCGCGGTAGCACCTAGCAAGAAAGCCTCAAGTACGGAAAAAGTTGATGCAGTCCCATAGTATCCCCACATCATGCCAAGTGTGTAATTGCCTTTAAACTTGAGTAAATTAGCTTAAATGCTAACATGCTAACAATCATTATGCTAGCACCTAGCAAAAGAGCCTCAAGTTTAGGAAGTGCCAAGGTTGTCCTATAACCTCCCTACATCATGCCATGTGTGTATTTGCCTTTAAACGTGAGTAAATTAACTTAAATGCTAACATGCTAACAGTTATCATGCTAGCACCTAGCAAGAGAGCCTCAAGTTTAGAAAGTGCCAAGGTTGTCCTATAACATCCCTACATCATGCCATGTGTGTATTTGCCTGTAGACATGAGTAAATTAGCTTAAATGCTAACATGCTAGCACCTAGCAAGACAGCCTTAAGTTTAGAAACTGCCAAGGATGTCCTATTACGTCCCTGCATCATGCATGTGTGTATTTGCCTTTAAACATGAGCAAATTAGCTTAAATGCTAACATGCTAACAGTCATCATGCTAGCACCTAGCAAGAGAGTCCCAAGTTTAGAAAGTGCCAAGGTTGTCCTATCACCTCCCTACATCATGCCATGTGTGTATTTGCCTTTAAACGTGAGTAAATTAGCTTAAATGCTAACATGCTAACAATCATTATGCTAGCACCTAGCAAGAGAGCCTCAAGTTTAGAAAGTGCCAAGGTTGTCCTATAAACTCCCTACATCATGCCATGTGTGTATTTGCCTTTAGACATGAGTAAATTAGCTTAAATGCTAACGTGCTAACGGCTACCATGCTAGCACCTAGCAAGAGGGCCTCAAGTTTAGAAAGTGCCAAGGTTGTCCTATAACCTCCCTACATCATGTCATGTGTGCATTTGCCTGTAGACATGAGTAAATTAGCTTAAATGCTAACATGCTAACGGCTACCATGCTAGCACCTAGCAAGAGGGCCTTAAGTTTAGAAACTGCCAAGGTTGTCCTATAACCTCCTCACATCATGCCATGTGTGTATTTACCTTTAAACGTGAGTAAATTAGCTTATATGCTAACACGCTAACAGTCATTATGCTAGCACCTAGCAAGAGAGCCAAAAGTTTAGAAAGTGCCAAGGATGTCCTATAACGTCCCTGCATCATGCATGTGTGTATTTGCCTATAAACATGAGCAAATTAGCTTAAATGCTAACATGCTAACAGTCATCATGCTAGCACCTAGCAAGAGAGTCCCAAATTTAGAAAGTGCCAAGGGTGTCCTATAACCTCCCTACATCATGCCATGTGTGTATTTGCCTTTAGACATGAGTAAATTAGCTTAAATGCTAACATGCTAATGGCTAACATGCTAGCACCTAGCAAGAGAGTTTCAAGTTTACAAAGTGCCAAGGTTGTCCTTCAACCTCCCTATATCATGCCATGTGTGTACATGCCTTTAAACGTGAGTAAATTAGCTTAAATGCTAACATGCTAACAGTTATCATGCTAGCACCTAGCAAGAGACCCTCAAGTTTAGAAAGTGCCAAGGTTGTCCTATAACCTCCCTACATCATGCCATGTGTGTATTTGCCTTTAGACATGAGTAAATTAGCTTAAATGTTAACATGCTAACGGCTAACATGCTAGCACCTAGCAAGAGAGCCTCAAGTTTAGAAACTGCCAAGGATGTCCTATAACGTCCCTGCATCATGCATGTGTGTATATGCCTTTAAACATGAGCAAATTAGCTTAAATGCTAACATGCTAACAGTCATCATGCTAGCACCTAGCAAGAGAGTCCCAAGTTTAGAAAGTGCCAAGGTTGTCCTATAACATCCCTACATCATTCCATGTGTGTATTTGCCTTTAGACATGAGTAAATTAGCTTAAATGCTAACATTCTAATGGCTAACATGCTAGCACCTAGCAAGACAGCCTCAAGTTTAGAAACTACCAAGGTTGTCCTATAACCTTCCCACATCATATCATGTGTATATTTGCCTTTAAACATGAGTAAATTAGCTTAAATGCTAACATGCTAACAATCATTATGCTAGCACCTAGCAAGACAGCTTCAAGTTTAGAAAGTGCCAAGGTTGTCATATAACCTCCCTACACCATGCCATATGTGTATTTGCCTGAAGACATGAGGAAATTAGCTTAAATGCTAACATGCTAACGGCTACCATGCTAGCACCTAGCAAGAGAGCATCAAGTTGAGAAAGTGCCAAGGTTGTCCTATAACCTCCCTACATCATGCCATGTGTGTATTTGCCTTTAGACATGAGTAAATTAGCTTAAATGCTAACATGCTAACGGCTAACATGCTAGCACCTAGCAAGAAAATTTCAAGTTTACAAAGTGCCAAGGTTGTCCTTCAACCTCCCTATATCATGCCATGTGTGTATATGCCTTTAAACGTGAGTAAATTAGCTTAAATGCTAACATGCTAACAGTTATCATGCTAGCACCTAGCAAGAGACCCTCAAGTTTAGAAAGTGCCAAGGTTGTCCTATAACCTCCCTACATCATGCCATGTGTGTATTTGCCTTTAGACATGAGTAAATTAGCTTAAATGTTAACATGCTTACGGCTAACATGCTAGCACCTAGCAAGAGAGCCTCAAGTTTAGAAACTGCCAAGGATGTCCTATAACGTCCCTGTATCATGCATGTGTGTATTTGCCTTTAAACATGAGCAAATTAGCTTAAATGCTAACATGCTAACAGTCATTATGCTAGCACCTAGCAAGAGAGCCTCAAGGTCAGAAAGTGCCAAGGTTGTCCTATAACCTCCCTACATCATGCCATATGTGTATTTGCCTGTAGACATGAGTAAATTAGCTTGAATGCTAACGTGCTAACGGCTACCATGCTAGCACCTAGCAAGAGGGCCTCAAGTTTAGAAAGTGCCAAGGTTGTCCTGTAACATCCCTACACCATGCCATGTGTGTATTTGCCTGTAGACATGAGTAAATTAGCCTAAATGCTAACATGCTAACGGCTACCATGCTAGCACCTAGCAAGAGGGCCTCAAGTTTAGAAACTGCCAAGGTTGTCCTATAACCTCCCCGCATCATGCATGTGTGTATTTGCCTTTAAACATGAGCAAAGTAGCTTAATTGCTAACATGCTAACAGTCGTCATGCTAGCACCTAGCAAGAGAGCCTCAAGTTTAGAAAGTGCCAAGGTTGTCCTATAACCTCCCTACATCATGCCATGTGTGTATTTGCCTTTAGACATGAGTAAATTAGCTTAAATGCTAACATGCTAACGGCTACCATGCTAGCACCTAGCAAGAGGGTTTCAAGTTTACAAAGTGCCAAGGTTGTCCTTCAACCTCCCAATATCATGCCATGTGTGTATTTGCCTTTAAATGTGAGTAAATTAGCTTAAATGCTAACATGCTATCAATCATTATGCTAGCACCTAGCAAGAGAGCCTCACGTTTAGAAAGTGCCCAAGGTTGTCCTATAACCTCCCTACATCATGCCATGTGTGTATTTGCCTTTAGACATGAGTAAATTAGCTTAAATGATAACATGCTAACGGCTACCATGCTCGCACCTAGCAAGAAAGCATCAAGTTGAGAAAGTGCCAAGGTTGTCCTATAACCTCCCTACATCATGCCATGTGTGTATTTGCCTTTAGACATGAGTAAATTAGCTTAGATGCTAACATGCTAACGGCTACCATGTTAGCACCTAGCAAGAGGGTTTCAAGTTTAGAAAGTGCCAAGGTTGTCCTATAACCTCCCTACATCATGCCATGTGTGTATTTGCCTTTAGACATGAGTAAATTAGCTTAAATGCTAACATGCTAACGGCTAACATGCTAGCACCTAGCAAGAGAGCCTCAAGTTTAGAAACTGCCAAGGTTGTCCTATGACCTCCCTACATCATGCCATGTGTGTATTTGCCTTTAGACATGAGTAAATTAGCTTAAATGCTAACATGCTAACATGCTAGCAATTAGCATTTAGCCACAGAGAGAGTTCAGACATTTATCTCAAAAATGAGCCATCAATCACGTTTCTACGTGGCCATATGGCTGAGCTAAAAGGCTGTGAAAAGTCTGTAAATTCTCGTTTCCTATGTGCTGTTCTAAAAATAGAACAAGCTTTTCCCTAATCAAGTGGCCCATTTTTTAACGTTTTCGTTAATAGCGTCGCCATGGTTACACAAAACTTTCCAAAAATGAAATACCGCTGTAGTCCCGAGCGCCACGTTTCCGGCGGTGTAACATGTGTGGGGGTCCTTCTTGCGGTTTTGGCCGCATTACGCGTGCAAAAAGTGGAAGATTAAGTTATAAGAATAAAAAAAATAACTAGAAAATTCCCGCGGAAATTTTGATGGACTGGCCACCTGTGCTGTGAACCTCGGGCCCGGTGGGCCAACGGCTACCGCGGTAGCACCTAGCAAGAAAGCCTCAAGTACGGAAAAAGTTGATGCAGTCCCATAGTGTCCCCACATCATGCCAAGTGTGTAATTGCCTTTAAACTTGAGTAAATTAGCTTAAATGCTAACATGCTAACAATCATTATGCTAGCACCTAGCAAGAGAGCCTCAAGTTTAGAAAGTGCCAAGGTTGTCCTATAACCTCCCTACATCATGCCATGTGTGTATTTGCCTTTAAACGTGAGTAAATTAGCTTAAATGCTAACATGCTAACAGTTATCATGCTAGCACCTAGCAAGAGAGCCTCAAGTTTAGAAAGTGCCAAGGTTGTCCTATAACCTCCCTACATCATGCCATGTGTGTATTTGCCTTTAGACATGAGTAAATTAGCTTAAATGCTAACATGCTAGCACCTAGCAAGACAGCCTTAAGTTTAGAAACTGCCAAGGATGTCCTATGACGTCCATGCATCATGCATGTGCGTATTTGCCTTTAGACATGAGTAAATTAGCCTTAATGCTAACATGCTAACGGCTACCATGCTAGCACCTAGCAAGAGAGCATCAAGTTGAGAAAGTGCCAAGGTTGTCCTATAACCTCCCCACATCATGTCATGTGTGTATTTGCCTTTAAACGTGAGTAAATTAGCTTAAATGCTAACATGCTAACAATCATTATGCTAGCACCTAGCAAGAGCGCCTCAAGTTTAGAAAGTGCCATGGTTGTCCTATAACCTCCCTACACCATGCCATATGTGTATTTGCCTGAAGACATGAGTAAATTAGCTTAAATGCTAACATGCTAACGGCTACCATGCTAGCACCTAGCAAGAGAGCATCAAGTTGAGAAAGTGCCAAGGTTGTCCTATTACCTCCCTACATCATGCCATGTGTGTATTTGCCTTTAAACGTGAGTAAATTAGCTTAAATGCTAACATGCTAACAGTCATCATGCTAGCACCTAGCAAGAGAGTCCCAAGTTGAGAAAGTGCCAAGGTTGTCCTATAACCTTCCTAAATCATGCCATGTGTGTATTATTCTTTAGACATGAGTAAATTAGCTTAAATGCTAACATGCTAACAGTCATCATGCTAGCACCTAGCAAGAGAGCCTCAAGTTAAGAAAGTGCCTGGGTTGTCCTGTAACCTCCCTAAATCATGCCATGTGCGTATTATCCCTTAGACATGAGTAAATTAGCTTAAATGCTAACATGCTAACGGCTACCCTGCTAGCACCTAGCAAGAGGGCCTGGAGTTTAGAAACTGCTAAGGTTGTCCTATAACCTTTCCACATCATGTCATGTGTGTATTTGCCTTTAAACGTGAGTAAATTAGCTTAAATGCTAACATGCTAATAATCATTATGCTAGCACCTAGCAAGAGAGCCTCAAGTTTAGAAAGTGCCAAGGTTGTCCTATAACCTCCCTACACCATGCCATATGTGTATTCTCCTTTAGACATGAGTAAATTAGCTTAAATGCTAACATGCTAACGGCTACCATGCTAGCACCTAGCAAGAGAGCCTCAAGTTTAGAAACTGCTAAGGTTGTCCTATAACCTCCCTACATCATGCCATGTGTGCAATTGCCTTTAAACGTGAGTAAATTAGCTTAAATGCTAACATGCTAACGGCTACCATGCTAGCACCTAGCAAGAGAGCCTCAAGTTTAGAAACTGCCAAGGTTGTCCTATGACCTCCCTACATCATGCCATGTGTGTATTTCCCTTTAGACATGAGTAAATTAGCTTAAATGCTAACATGCTAGCACCTAGCAAGACAGCCTTAAGTTTAGAAACTACAAAGGTTGTCCTATAACCTCCCTATATCATGCCATAAGTGTATTTGCCTTTAAACGTGAGTAAATTAGCTTAAATGTTAACATGCTAACAGTTATCATGCTAGCAACTAGCAAGAGAGCCTCAAGTTTAGAAAGTGCCAAGGTTGTCCTATAACCTCCCTATATCATGCCATGTGTGTATTTGCCTTTAAATGTGAGTAAATTAGCTTAAATGCTAACATGCTAACAGTCGTCATGCTAGCACCTAGCAAGAGAGCCTCAAGTTTAGAAAGTGCCAAGGTTGTCCTATAACCTCCCTACATCATGCCATGTGTGTATTTGCCTTTAGACATGAGTAAATTAGCTTAAATGCTAACGTGCTAACGGCTACCATGCTAGCACCTAGCAAGAGGGCCTTATTTTAGAAACTGCCAAGGTTGTCCTATAACGTCCCTGCATCATGCATGTGGGTATTTGCCTTTAAACATGAGCAAATTAGCTTAAATGCTAACATGCTAACAGTCATCATGCTAGCACCTAGCAAGAGAGTCCCAAGTTTAGAAAGTGCCAAGGTTGTCCTATAACCTCCCTACATCATGCCATGTGTGTATTTGCCTTTAGACATGAGTAAATTAGCTTAAATGCTAACATGCTAACAGTTATCATGCTAGCACCTAGCAAGAGACCCTCAAGTTTAGAAAGTGCCAAGGTTGTCCTATAACCTCCCTACATCATGCCATGTGTGTATTTGCCTTTAGACATGAGTAAATTAGCTTAAATGCTAACATGCTAACGGCTAACATACTAGCACCTAGCAAGACAGCCTCAAGTTTAGAAACTGCCAAGGATGTCCTATAACGTCCCTGCATCATGCATGTGTTAACTTGCCTTTAAACATGAGCAAATTAGCTTAAATGCTAACATGCTAACAGTCATCATGCTAGCACCTAGCAAGAGAGTCCCAAGTTTAGAAAGTGCCAAGGTTGTCCTATAACCTCCCTACATCATGCCATGTGTGTATTTGCCTTTAGACATGAGTAAATTAGTTTAAATGCTAACATGCTAACGGCTAACATGCTAGCACCTAGCAAGACAGCCTCAAGTTTAGAAACTACCAAGGTTGTCCTATAGCCTCCCCACATCATGTCATGTGTGTATTTGCCTTTAAACGTGAGTAAATTAGCTTAAATGCTAACATGCTAACAATCATTATGCTAGCACCTAGCAAGAGAGCCTCAAGTTTAGAAAGTGCCAAGGTTGTCCTATAACCTCCCTACACCATGCCATATGTGTATTTGCCTGAAGACATGAGTAAATTAGCTTCAATGCTAACATGCTAACGGCTACCATGCTAGCACCTAGCAAGAGAGCATCAAGTTGAGAAAGTGTCAAGGTTGTCCTATAACCTCCCTACATCATGCCATGTGTGTATTTGCCTTTAGACATGAGTAAATTAGCTTAAATGCTAACATGCTAACGGCTAACATGCTAGCACCTAGCAAGAGAGTTTCAAGTTTACAAAGTGCCAAGGTTGTCCTTCAACCTCCCTATATCATGCCATGTGTGTATTTGCCTTTAAACGTGAGTAAATTAGCTTAAATGCTAACATGCTAACAGTTATCATGCTAGCACCTAGCAAGAGAGCCTCAAGTTTAGAAAGTGCCAAGGTTGTCCTATAACCTCCCTATATCATGCCATGTGTGTATTTGCCTTTAAACGTGAGTAAATTAGCTTAAATGCTAACATGCTAACAGTTATCATGCTAGCACCTAGCAAGAGAGCCTCAAGTTTAGAAAGTGCCAAGGTTGTCCGATAACCTCCCGACATCATGCCATATGTGTATTTGCCTTTAGACATGAGTAAATTAGCTTAAATGCTAATATGCTAACGGCTACCATGCTAGCACCTAGCAAGAGAGCCTCAAGTTTAGAAAGTGCCAACGTTGTCCTATAACCTCCCCACATCATGACATGTGCTTAGTAGCCTTTAATCATGAGTAAATTAGCTTAAATGCTAACATGCTAACAGTCATCATGCTAGCACCTAGCAAGAGGGCCTCAAGTTTAGAAAGTACCAAGGTTGTCCTATAACCTCCCCACATCATGACATGTGCTTAGTAGCCTTTAATCATGAGTAAATTAGCTTAAATGCTAACATGCTAACAGTTATCATGCTAGCACCTAGCAAGAGAACCTCAACTTTAGAAAGTGCCAAGGTTGTCCTGTAACATCCCTACACCATGCCATGTGTGTATTTGCCTGTATACATGAGTGAATTAGCTTAAATGCTAACATGCTAACGGCTACCCTGCTAGCACCTAGCAAGAGGGTTTCAAGTTTAGAAACTACAAAGGTTGTCCTATAACCTCCCGACATCATGCCATATGTGTATTTGCCTTTAGACATGAGTAAATTAGCTTAAATGCTAATATGCTAACGGCTACCATGCTAGCACCTAGCAAGAGAGCCTCAAGTTTAGAAAGTGCCAAGGTTGTCCTGTAACCTCCCTACATCATGCCACGTGTGTATTTGCCTTTAAATGTGAGTAAATTAGCTTAAATGCTAACATGCTAACAGTCATCATGCTAGCACCTAGCAAGAGAGCCTCAAGTTTAGAAACTGCCAAGGTTGTCCTATAACCTCCCTATATAATGCCATGTGTGTATTTGCCTTTAAATGTGAGTAAATTAGCTTAAATGCTAACACGCTAACAGTCATTATGCTAGCACCTAGCAAGAGAGCCTCAAGTTTAGAAAGTGCCAAGGATGTCCTATAACATCCCTGCATCATGCATGTGGGTATTTGCCTTTAAACATGAGCAAATTAGCTTAAATGCTAACATTCTAACAGTCATCATGCTAGCACCTAGCAAGAGAGTCCCAAGTTTAGAAAGTGCCAAGGTTGTCCTATAACCTCCCTACATCATGCCATGTGTGTATTTGCCTTTAGACATGAGTAAATTAGCTTAAATGCTAACATGCTAACTGCTAACATGCTAGCACCTAGCAAGAGAGTTTCAAGTTTACAAAGTGCCAAAGTTGTCCTTCAACCTCCCTATATCATGCCATGTGTGTATTTGCCTTTAAACGTGAGTAAACTAGCTTAAATGCTAACATGCTAACAGTTATCATGCTAGCACCTAGCAAGAGACCCTCAAGTTTAGAAAGTGCCAAGGTTGTCCTATAACCTCCCTACATCATGCCATGTGTGTATTTGCCTTTAGACATGAGTAAATTAGCTTAAATGCTAACATGCTAACGGCTAACATGCTAGCACCTAGCAAGACAGCCTCAAGTTTAGAAAGTGCCAAGGTTGTCCTATAACCTCCCTACTCCATGCCATATGTGTATTTGCCTGAAGACATGAGTAAATTAGCTTAAATGCTAACATGCTAACAATCATTATGCTAGCACCTAGCAAGAGAGCCTCAAGTTTAGAAAGTGCCAAGGGTGTCCTATAACCTCCCTACACCATGCCAAATGTGTATTTGCCTTTAGACATGAGTAAATTAGCTTAAATGCTAACATGCTAACGGCTACCATGCTAGCACCTAGCAAGAGAGCCTCAAGTTTAGAAACTGCTAAGGTTGTCTTATAACCTCCCTACATCATGCCATGTGTGCAATTGCCTTTAAACGTGAGAAAATTAGCTTAAATGCTAACATGCTAACGGGTCCATGCTAGCACCTAGCAAGCGAGCCTCAAGTTTAGAAACTGCCAAGGTTTTCCTAGAACCTCCCTGCATCATGCCATGGGTGTATTTGCCTTTAAACATGAGTAAATTAGCTTAAATGCTAACATGCTAACATGCTAGCAATTAGCATTTAGCCACAGAGAGAGTTCAGAAGTTTATCTAAAAAATGAGCCATCAACCACGTTTCTACGTGGCCGTATGGCTGAGCTACAAGGCGGTGAAATGTCTGTAAATTCTCGTTTTCTCTGGAATGCGGCTGTTCTAAAAATAGAATTCTGTACCTAATCTACTGGCCCATTTTTGAACGTTTCGGTTAATAGCGTCGCCATGGTTACACAAAACGTTCCAAAAAATAAATACCGCTGTAGTCCCGAGCGTCACGATTCCGACGGTGTAACATGTGTGGGGGTCCTTCTTGCGGTTTTGGCCGCATTACGCGCGCAAAAAAGGGAAGATTAAGATATAATAATAACTAGAAAATTCCCGCGGAAATTTTGATGGACTGGCCACCTGTGCTGTGAACCTCGGGCCCGGTGGGCCAACGGCTATCGCATTAGCACCTAGCAAGAAAGCTTCAAGTACGGAAAAAGTTGATGCAGTCCCATAGTGTCCCCACATCATGCCAAGTGTGTAATTGCCTTTAAACTTGAGTAAATTAGCTTAAGTGCTAACATGCTAACAATCATTATGCTAGCACCTAGCAAGAGAGCCTCAAGTTTAGAAAGTGCCAAGGTTGTCCTATAACCTCCCTACATCATGCCATGTGTGTATTTGCCTTTAAACGTGAGTAAATTAGCTTAAATGCTAACATGCTAACAGTTATCATGCTAGCACCTAGGAAGAGAGCCTCAAGTATAGAAAGTGCCAAGGTTGTCCTATAACGTCCCTACATCATGCCATGTGTGTATTTGCCTTTAGACATGAGTAAATTAGCTTAAATGCTAACATGCTAGCACCTAGCAAGAGAGCCTCAAGTTTAGAAAGTGCCAAGGTTGTCCTATAACCTCCCTACATCATGCCATGTGTGTATTTGCCTTTAGACGTGAGTAAATTAGCTTAAATGCTAACATGCTAACGGCTAACCTGCTAGCACCTAGCAAGACAGCCTCAAGTTTAGAAACTACCAAGGTTGTCCTATAACCTCCCCACATCATGTCATGTGTGTATTTGCCTTTAAACGTGAATAAATTAGCTCAAATGCTAACATGCTAACAATCATTATGCTAGCACCTAGCAAGAGAGCCTCAAGTTTAGAAAGTGCCAAGGTTGTCCTATAACCTCCCTACATCATGCCATGTGTGTATTTGCCTTTAAACGTGAGTAAATTAGCTTAGATGCTAACATGCTAACAGTTATCATGCTAGCACCTAGCAAGAGAGTCTCAAGTTTAGAAAGCGCCAAGGTTGTCCTATAACCTCCCTACACCATGCCATGTGTGTATTTGCCTTTAGACATGAGTAAATTAGCTTAAATGCTAACATGCTAACGGCTACCATGCTAGCACCTAGCAAGAGGGTTTCAAGTTTACAAAGTGCCAAGGTTGTCCTATAACCTCCCTATATCATGCCATGTGTGTATTTGCCTTTAAATGTGAGTAAATTAGCTTAAATGCTAACATGCTAACAGTTATCATGCTAGCACCTAGCAAGAGAGCCTCAAGTTTAGAAAGCGCCAAGGTTGTCCTATAACCTCCCTACACCATGCCATGTGTGTATTTGTCTGAAGACATGAGTAAATTAGCTTAAATGCTAACATGCTAACGGCTAACATGCTATCACCTAGCAAGAGAGTTTCAAGTTTACAAAGTGCCAAGGTTGTCCTTCAACCTCCCTATATCATGCCATGTGTGTATATGCCTTTAAACGTGAGTAAATTAGCTTAAATGCTAACATGCTAACAGTTATCATGCTAGCACCTAGCAAGAGACCCTCAAGTTTAGAAAGTGCCAAGGTTGTCCTATAACCTCCCTACATCATGCCATGTGTGTATTTGCCTTTAGACATGAGTAAATTAGCTTAAATGCTAACATGCTAACGGCTAACATGCTAGCAACTAGCAAGACAGCCTCAAGTTTAGAAACTGCCAAGGTTGTCCTATAACATCCCTACATCATGCCATGTGTGTATTTGCCTTTAGACATGAGTAAATTAGCTTAAATGCTAACATGCTAACGGCTAACATGCTAGCACCTAGCAAGACAGCCTCAAGTTTAGAAACTACCAAGGTTGTCCTATAACCTCCCCACATCATGTCATGTGTATATTTGCCTTTAAACGTGAGTAAATTAGCTTAAATGCTAACATGCTAACAATCATTATGCTAGCACCTAGCAAGACAGCCTCAAGTTTAGAAAGTGCCATGGTTGTCCTATAACCTCCCTACACCATGCCATATGTGTATTTGCCTGAAGACATGAGTAAATTAGCTTAAATGCTAACATGCTAACGGCTACCATGTTAGCACCTAGCAAGAGGGTTTCAAGTTTAGAAAGTGCCAAGGTTGTCCTATAACCTCCCTATATCATGCCATGTGTGTATTTGCCTTTAAACGTGAGTAAATTAGCTTAAAGGCTAACATGCTAACAGTTATCATGCTAGCACCTAGCAAGAGAGCCTCAAGTTTAGAAAGTACCAAGGTTGTCCTATAACCTCCCTACACCATGCCATATGTGTATTTTGCCTGAAGACATGAGTAAATTAGCTTAAATGCTAACATGCTAACAGTTATCATGCTAGCACCTAGCAAGAGAGCCTCAAGTTTAGAAAGTGCCAAGGTTGTCCTATAACCTCCCTACATCATGCCATGTGTGTATTTGCCTTTAGACATGAGTAAATTAGCTTAAATGCTAACATGCTAACAGTCATCATGCTAGCACCTAGCAAGAGAGTCCCAAGTTTAGAAAGTGCCAAGGTTGTCCTATAACCTCCCGACATCATGCCATGTGTGTATTTGCCTTTAAACGTGAGCAAATTAGCTTAAATGCTAACATGCTAACGGCTAACATGCTAGCACCTAGCAAGAGAGTCTCAAGTTTAGAACGTGCCAAGGATGTCCTATAACGTCCCCGCATCATGCATGTGTGTATTTGCCTTTAAACATGAGCAAAGTAGCTTAAATGCTAACATGCTAACAGTCGTCATGCTAGCACCTAGCAAGAGAGCCTCAAGTTTAGAAAGTGCCAAGGTTGTCCTATAACCTCCCTACATCATGCCATGTGTGAATTTGCCTGTGGACATAAGTAAATTAGCTTAAATGCTAACATGCTAACGGCTACCATGCTAGCAACTAGCAAGAGGCCCTCAAGTTTAGAAAGTGCCAAGGTTGTCCTATAACCTCCCTACATCATGCCATGTGTGTATTTGCCTTTAAACATGAGTAAATTAGCTTAAATGCTAACATGCTAACGGCTAACATGCTAGCACCTAGCAAGACAGCCTCAAGTTTAGAAACTGCCAAGGATGTCCTATAACGTCCCTGTATCATGCATGTGTGTATTTGCGTTTAAACATTAGCAAATTAGCTTAAATGCTAACATGCTAACAGCCATCATGCTAGCATCTAGCAAGAGAGTCCCAAGTTTAGAAAGTGCCAAGGTTGTCCTATAACCTCCCTACATCATGCCATGTGTGTATTTGCCTTTAGACATGAGTAAATTAGCTTAAATGCTAACATGCTAACGGCTAACATGCTAGCACATAGCAAGACAGCCTCAAGTTTAGAAACTGCCAAGGATGTCCAATAACGTCCCTGCATCATGCATGTGTGTATTTGCCTTTAAACATGAGCAAATTAGCTTAAATGCTAACATGCTAACAGTCATCATGCTAGCACCTAGCAAGAGAGTCCCAAGTTTAGAAAGTGCCAAGGTTGTCCTATAACCTCCCTACATCATGCCATGTGTGTATTTGCCTTTAGACATGAGCAAATTAGCTTAAATGCTAACATGCTAACGGCTAACATGCTAGCACCTAGCAAGACAGCCTCAAGTTTAGAAACTGCCAAGGATGTCCTATAACGTCCCTGTATCATGCATGTGTGTATTTGCCTTTAAACATTAGCAAATTAGCTTAAATGCTAACATGCTAACAGCCATCATGCTAGCATCTAGCAAGAGAGTCCCAAGTTTAGAAAGTGCCAAGGTTGTCCTATAACCTCCCTACATCATGCCATGTGTGTATTTGCCTTTAGACATGAGTAAATTAGCTTAAATGCTAACATGCTAACGGCTAACATGCTGGCACATAGCAAGACAGCCTCAAGTTTAGAAACTGCCAAGGATGTCCAATAACGTCCCTGCATCATGCATGTGTGTATTTGCCTTTAAACATGAGCAAATTAGCTTAAATGCTAACATGCTAACAGTCATCATGCTAGCACCTAGCAAGAGAGTCCCAAGTTTAGAAAGTGCCAAGGTTGTCCTATAACCTCCCTACATCATGCCATGTGTGTATTTGCCTTTAGACATGAGTAAATTAGCTTAAATGCTAACATGCTAACGGCTAACATGCTAGCACCTAGCAAGACAGCCTCAAGTTTAGAAAGTGCCAAGGTTGTCCTATAACTTCCCTACACCATGCCATATGTGTATTTGCCTTTAGACATGAGTAAATTAGCTTAAATGCTAACATGCTAACGGGTCCATGCTAGCACCTAGCAAGAGAGCCTCAAGTTTAGAAAATGCCAAGGTTGTCCTAGAACCTCCCTGCATCATGCATGTGTGTATTTGCCTTTAAACATAAGCAAATTAGCTTAAATGCTAACATGCTAACAGTCATCATGCTAGCACCTAGCAAGAGAGTCCCAAGTTTAGAAAGTGCCAAGGTTGTCCTATAACTTCCCTACACCATGCCATATGTGTATTTGCCTTTAGACATGAGTAAATTAGCTTAAATGCTAACATGCTAACGGCTACCATGCTAGCACCTAGAAAGAGAGTCTCAAGTTTAGAAACTGCTAAGGTTGTCCTATAACCTCCCTACATCATGCTATGTGTGTATTTGCCTTTAGACATGAGTAAATTAGCTTAAATGCTAACATGCTAACAGTCATCATGCTAGCACCTAGCAAGAGAGTCCCAAGTTTAGAAAGTGCCAAGGTTGTCCTATAACCTCCCTACATCATGCCATGTGTGTATTTGCCTTTAGACATGAGCAAATTAGCTTAAATGCTAACATGCTAACGGCTAACATGCTAGCACCTAGCAAGACAGCCTCAAGTTTAGAAACTGCTAAGGTTGTCCTATAACCTCCCTACATCATGCCATGTGTGCAATTGCCTTTAAACGTGAGTAAATTAGCTTAAATGCTAACATGCTAACGGGTCCATGCTAGCACCTAGCAAGAGAGCCTCAAGTTTAGAAACTGCCAAGGTTGTCCTAGAACCTCCCTGCATCATGCATGTGTGTATTTGCCTTTAAACATAAGCAAATTAGCTTAAATGCTAACATGCTAACAGTCATCATGCTAGCACCTAGCAAGAGAGTCCCAAGTTTAGAAAGTGCCAAGGTTGTCCTATAACTTCCCTACACCATGCCATATGTGTATTTGCCTTTAGACATGAGTAAATTAGCTTAAATGCTAACATGCTAACGGCTACCATGCTAGCACCTAGAAAGAGAGCCTCAAGTTTAGAAACTGCTAAGGTTGTCCTATAACCTCCCTACATCATGCCATGTGTGTATTTGCCTTTAGACATGAGTAAATTAGCTTAAATGCTAACATGCTAACGGCTACCATGCTAGCACCTAGCAAGAGGGTTTCAAGTTTACAAAGTGCCAAGGTTGTCCTATAACCTCCCTATATCATGCCATGTGTGCAATTGCCTTTAAACATGAGTAAATTAGCTTAAATGCTAACATGCGAACAGTTATCATGCTAGCACCTAGCAAGAGAGCCTCAAGTTTAGAAAGTGCCAAGGTTGTCCTAACCTCCCTACATCATGCCATTTGTGTATTTGCCTTTAGACATGAGTAAATTAGCTTAATTGCTAACATGCTAGCACCTAGCAAGACAGCCTTAAGTTTAGAAACTGCCAAGGATGTCCTATGACGTCCCTGCATCATGCATGTGTGTATTTGCCTTTAAACGTGAATAAATTAGCTTAAATGCTAACATGCTAACAATCATTATGCTAGCACCTAGCAAGAGAGCCTCAAGTTTAGAAAGTGCCAAGGTTGTCCTATAACCTCCCTACATCATGCCATGTGTGTATTTGCCTTTAGACATGAGTAAATTAGCTTAAATGCTAACGTGCTAACGGCTACCATGCTAGCACCTAACAAGAGGGCCTCAAGTTTAGAAAGTGCCAAGGTTGTCCTATAACCTCCCTACATCATGTCATGTGTGCATTTGCCTGTAGACATGAGTAAAGTAGCTTAAATGCTAACATGCTAACGGCTACCATGCTAGCACCTAGCAAGAGGGCCTTAAGTTTAGAAACTGCCAAGGTTGTCCTATAACCTCCCCACATCATGCCATGTGTGTATTTGCCTTTAAACGTGAGTAAATTAGCTTATATGCTAACACGCTAACAGTCATTATGCTAGCACCTAGCAAGAGAGCCTCAAGTTTAGAAAGTGCCAAGGATGTCCTATAACGTCCCTGCATCATGCATGTGTGTATTTGCCTTTAAACATGAGCAAATTAGCTTAAATGCTAACATGCTAACAGTCATCATGCTAGCACCTAGCAAGAGAGTCCCAAGTTTAGAAAGTGCCAAGGGTGTCCTATAACCTCCCTACATCATGCCATGTGTGTATTTGCCTTTAGACATGAGTAAATTAGCTTAAATGCTAACATGCTAACGGCTAACATGCTATCACCTAGCAAGAGAGTTTCAAGTTTACAAAGTGCCAAGGTTGTCCTTCAACCTCCCTATATCATGCCATGTGTGTATATGCCTTTAAACGTGAGTAAATTAGCTTAAATGCTAACATGCTAACAGTTATCATGCTAGCACCTAGCAAGAGACCCTCAAGTTTAGAAAGTGCCAAGGTTGTCCTATAACCTCCCTACATCATGCCATGTGTGTATTTGCCTTTAGACATGAGTAAATTAGCTTAAATGCTAACATGCTAACGGCTAACATGCTAGCACCTAGCAAGACAGCCTCAAGTTTAGAAACTGCCAAGGATGTCCTATAACGTCCCTGCATCATGCATATGTGTATTTGCCTTTAAACATGAGCAAATTAGCTTAAATGCTAACATGCTAACAGTCATCATGCTAGCACCTAGCAAGAGAGTCCCAAGTTTAGAAAGTGCCAAGGTTGTCCTATAACATCCCTACATCATGCCATGTGTGTATTTGCCTTTAGACATGAGTAAATTAGCTTAAATGCTAACATGCTAACGGCTAACATGCTAGCACCTAGCAAGACAGCCTCAAGTTTAGAAACTACCAAGGTTGTCCTATAACCTCCCCACATCATGTCATGTGTATATTTGCCTTTAAACGTGAGTAAATTAGCTTAAATGCTAACATGCTAACAATCATTATGCTAGCACCTAGCAAGACAGCCTCAAGTTTAGAAAGTGCCAAGGTTGTCCTATAACCTCCCTACATCATGCCATGTGTGTATTTGCCTTTAAACGTGAGTAAATTAGCTTAAATGCTAACATGCTTACAGTTATCATGCTAGCACCTAGCAAGAGAGCCTCAAGTTTAGAAAGTGCCAAGGTTGTCCTATAACCTCCCTACATCATGCCATGTGTGTATTTGCCTTTAGACATGAGTAAATTAGCTTAAATGCTAACATGCTAACGGGTCCATGTTAGCACCTAGCAAGAGGGTTTCAAGTTTAGAAAGTGCCAAGGTTGTCCTATAACCTCCCTATATCATGCCATGTGTGTATTTGCCTTTAGACATGAGTAAATTAGCTTAAAGGCTAACATGCTAACGGCTAACATGCTAGCACCTAGCAAGAGAGCCTCAAGTTTAGAAACTGCCAAGGTTGTCCTATGACCTCCCTACATCATGCCATGTGTGTATTTGCCTTTAGACATGAGTAAATTAGCTTAAATGCTAACATGCTAACATGCTAGCAATTAGCATTTAGCCACAGAGAGAGTTCAGACGTTTATCTCAAAAATGAGCCATCAATCACGTTTCTACGTGGCCGTATGGCTGAGCTAAAAGGCTGTGAAAAGTCTGTAAATTCTCGTTTTCTATGTGCTGTTCTAAAAATAGAACAGCGATTCCCTAATCAAGTGGCCCATTTTTTAACGTTTTCGTTAATAGCGTCGCCATGGTTACACAAAACTTTCCAAAAATTAAATACCGCTGTAGTCCCGAGCGCCACGTTTCCGGCGGTGTAACATGTGTGGGGGTCCTTCTTGCGGTTTTGGCCGCATTACGCGCGCAAAAAGTGGAAGATTAAGATATACGGAATAATAATAACTAAACAGCAATAACAATATGGGCTGGCTCAGTAGCCAGCCCATAGACTGCTACTTGCAGTAGCAGTCTATGGGCTGGCTACTGAGCCAGTCCATAATAATAGCTAAACAACAATAACAATATGGGCTGGCTCAGTAGCCAGCCCATAGACTGCTACTGCAAGTAGCAGTCTATGGGCTGGCTACTGGGCCAGTCCATAATAATAACTAGAAAATTCCCGCAGAAATTTTGATGGACTGGCCACCTGTGCTGTGAACCTCGGGCCCGGTGTCTGCCGTGCCGCCGAACATTATGCATTGCCTATTGCAGGAATTATTTTGTACAAACTATTTGTAAAAGGCATCTAGTGGCATCACATTGGAAGTGAAAGCTTAAATGTGTTCATTCATGTGACCTAACATCAGCAGTTATTTCCAAAGTTGGGGTTTCTCAACTTACTGTCACCTCATAAGCCAAAATAGAACCAAACAGTAGATTTCAAGGCATGTGCAGCTGGATGAAGGAGCCAGGAGACTGAAGTCGGGGCTTCCCTGCTGAGGTTGCCGCCCTTGACCCAACCTCGGAAAAGCAGTAGATGGGTAGAATGCAGTGGAATATTAGCACATTTTTCAGTTTAAAAAGACCATGGAAGCAAAACCTGTACTTAAGTTCATATATAAAACCAGACAATTTCTGAATAAATCATTTGACAGTTTATTTAAAAAGGAACCACAAGATGCAACAAAGCCTTAAATTCTTGAAGTCAAAATGTCAACAATTACACCAGTTATGAACAGTATTGTGATGTATAATATTCTGTAATATAGAACGATAAAACCAATGACAAACACTTAATGTAGCAAGGCAACATGTCCCGTATGTAACTCAACAGTTTAGGTCAGCGGCCCAAGGCACATCAAATATTTCAGAAAAAAAAACAGCAGTAATTAAAAGAAGCGTTCAATGATATATCGCACCAACTCACAACAAAACAAGTGATCGAGGCACTTTGGTTCACATTATTATTATCATTAGTTTGGTCTATCAAGTTTGTCATAAATGAACAACAGAAACCCACATGAGCAAGCACCTGGCAACGGAGGCAAGGAAAAACTCCCACTTGGGAAGAAACCTTGGACAGAACCCAGGCTCAGTGGGGCAGCCGTCTGTCTCGACCATTTAGGTTACAATACAAAAATGTTTGGTACAGCATGATTATGCATAATAATGGTCTTTATACATAAAGGTGCAAACGCTTGAGAACAAAAAGGCATAGTGAACATATGTATGTGGTAGGTAACTAAGTATTACAACAGGAATGAAGTATTAACACGTCCAGGAAATGTTTGTGTAAAGGATGGTCCTTGCCCTAAACAGACACACACGCACAAACCCAGTAAAAATTGTATCAAGACTGAATTCTTAATTGTCAATTCAGAAAACAAATTGTCAACACACCTTTTCTGTCATGTCCTGCAGTTGGTATCAGAATGCGAGTTGAACCTGTTCTCCTCTGTAGCTGTAAAACACACAAATCACAAATCTGACACTCTATCAGCTTTTTATCCTTAGCATCCTTCTGTTTTGCTAGGCTTAGTCCTCACACAGGAAGTCAGTTGGGATACTCATATGCCGAGCATCCCCAATATATAGACTCCACGTGACATATTGCGGAAAAGTACTGCGACTACTACAAATCTATGAGCTTTGCTTTTCTCAGCTTTTCATGCAGCAGTGCCTACTACAGGGGAGAGAAAGAGAGGCAAGTTATTCAAATGTCATATCAGTACCTGTCATATACATATACACTTTATACATGTTATATATTGCGTAAAATGTACTGCCACTAATACAAATCTTTGAGCTTTGCTGTTCTCAGCTCTTTGTGCAGCAGTGCCTACTACAGGGGAGAGAAAGAGAGACAAGTTAGTCAAATAAATCAGTCATATACATACTGTATATACACACACACACCCAAACACACTATATACTTTATCAATATTATATATTGCGGGAAAAAAAAAAGAGGTCCGATGACTACATATCAGCAACGCTGATACCGATAACTGTTCTCATGTCTTCATGCAGCAGTGCCTACTACAGGGGAGAGAAAGAGAGACAGGTTAGTAACAAGTCAGTAATTGAAAAAGCTGAAAGTAATGCTATGACCGAGTATAACATAACAGCCTCGAACAGGCTATTCATGCAACAGTGCCTACTACAGGGGAGAGAGAGAGAGAGAGAGACAAGTTATTAGAATGTTCCATCATATAAGTGACATGAAGTTTCAGGAATAGGGAGAACATGGAGAACATGACTATGCCAACACTGCCCGTTCAGAGATGATAATACAGTAATTCTGACTCAAGTATGTATCTACTACATATAATAAAGCGACATCTTCCGGTTGGGGCTAAAGCGTGTGCAGCAGCATTTCTGAAAGGCAGCCCATGAGCAGAGGTACAGCATACCTAGCCTTCAGGTCACAAGCACGGAGTACTTACGTATGTGAGACGGCGTGGATGGATGGAGGGGAAGAAATGGCCACAAGGTCATTGCAAGCAAATGTTCATTGGGGACAAGACAGCATGTGTAGACCAGACCAGGGCCTACAAAGATGTTAAGATACAGTACACCGGACTGTGGTAACTGTAGTAAGAATGCAGAACACCTGACTGAATGCAAGACTGCGGTTGAGAAATGTAAATGTGATCAATCAGTGTCTGCTTGCCAGTTGTTGCCTTGCCGATGAGCTGAGTATAGCCTCTGGACTCAAACAACTCCAGTATAGGCTTCTTACGTTTCGAAAGCAGGTCCTCGTTGAAGTCACCACAAACAACAATGGGGTGGCTTTCCATCATTGCCAAGGTGTCCAAGAGGTTTGTCAAATTAGGTAGAAATGTGCCCAGACTCAAGTTCGGTGGTCGATAAACAGTAGTCACCACAGCCGTGATCGGCACCGTGACTTTAACCACCAAGAATTCAAGGTCTGGCACATTCTGGACAAACCGAAGGGGCTGGCCTTGAAGTTCCCTCCGACAGTAGGCTGCAACTCCGCCTCCCTCTTTCGCAGCCATGTCTGGCCTGTTTAAGTAGGAAACACGTCTGTTCCGTACAAAAACAGCGTAGTCCTCCAGCTGCAAGTGTGGCGAGATGGAACCAGACAAATGGGTTTCCGTCAAACAAAGCACATCAGCCAGTCTCAGCTCATGATGAGATTTGATGTCCTCCATGTGACACGCGAGGCCCTCTGTGTTATGGTGGACAATCTTCAAAGTCGGAGAAGGCCCTTGTGCAAAGTGCAACAGCGGTCTGACAGACAAGAAAGAAGCGTGCAACATGCTGTCCATTGCCAAAGCAATGGTGGGATCAGCATATATTTTCTTCTCATCCAAGTCCATGATCTTCAGTCCCTGGAGCGAGGTCGTGCGACTTAGAGCGACGTAGGCCATTCCAGGTTCAAACACGCGCTTCAGAGATACGACCGCAGAAGATAGCGTCATGCCTTGCACTTTGTGCGCCGTGCATCCAAAGGCCAGTTTTGCCGGGAATTGCCGCCTCACCAGTCCTTTGATGCTTAAACTTTCCTCTGACTTTTCTATGTAGGCCAAATCGTCCCCGGATCCCTGAAGTTTCTTCCGAAATTTCAGGCCTGCTCCAGGATTGTCCAAAGAAATGCCAAGAAAAGTAACAGCGTCCTGTGGTCCACGGACAATGTTCATGATGGTCCCGAAGGTGCCGTTCACGAGACCATCCTCAATGTCCAAGTTCCGGATGATCATGACTCGTGCTCCTACAGCGGCTTGCAGGTTGTCGGGCAGATCTCTTTTCCTCCCGGTTATCATGTTGGACACGATGACCAATTGTCCGGTCCGGGGGTCTTTTCTGTAGTTTTCTGCCGGAATGTCGACCACATTCAGTTTCAAAGCTGCCACAGTTGCACGGTTGTGTTCGTCAACCTCCTTATTGGTTGCAAAAATGTGGAGCGTACTGGTGTGACACTGCGATGTTTCGACAGTAGCCTGCTGCAGTAAAGCCCGGTCACTTTCATACAAGGGCTCCTCCTTCCTCTTTTCCCTTACCCTGTTCAAAAGCTGGGCAAAGGTCAGGTCCTCCTTCTGTCGCATGATCTCCGTAAGTCGGACCAACTGAAAGTTGGTCCAGAGGTCAAGGACATTATCCTCATACACACAGAGGGGTTTGGCCGTTCCAAGAGGTGGCAGCTGGTAAAAGTCCCCAACTACAAGCACAGAGATCCCTCCAAAGGTCTTCCGGTTGCCCTTGACTTGCTGGAACCGCCAGTGGACATACGCAAAAAGATCCTTGGAGACCATTGATATTTCATCAATGATTAAAATCTGCACGTTGGAAAGACTCGCCCGCAAGGTGTCCAGCGCGTTGCCGAGTCCTTGATATGGAGGCCTCAAACTTCTTGGGAGCTTCAAGACCGAGTGCAAGGTTTTCCCAGAAATGTTGAACGCAGCTGTGCCGGTAAATGACGTCAACAGAACCGTGGGCTGAGACAAATCCGCATCGGTACGAATGCCAGGAAGCTGCCGAAAAATCTTGGTGGCCTCCTGGTAAATGCACTTGATGACATGTGACTTGCCACATCCAGCTCCCCCTGAGATGAAATAATGAAAGGGCTCAAGGTCGCGATCAGAAACGCGCTGCAAACACCAGTTGCATACGGCATAGAAGACGGAAGCCTGCATGATGTTAAGACTGCGGTACATCCTCCTCACAAAGTCCGGACTCAACTGGGGTGCTTCAAAGGCCGGCAGTGCTGGGGCGCCGGAAAGGTCAGCCTGATAGGCAGGAACGTCATCCTGCTCATCCCGCTCGTCTGCTGCGTTTGGCATCATGGCCTTCAGCGCAGCAAGACATTCCAGGCGCTCTGCTTCCACCTCTGGCGCAAAAGAGTTCCACGCATTAACAGCTGGACCTTCCTGTTGGAGTCGCTCCAAAGCCTTGTCCAGTTTCTTCGCTTGGCCCTCAAACCGCTTCATTTTCTCATCAACGATGGCCTTTGCAGGACCTAGCCTTGACCATCCGTCCAGGTAGAATGACTCATAAGTTGGGTGGGAGTCGCTGGTCAACTCACGGTCCGTCCTGTGGGGCAAGTAGAGTTTGAGAAGGGCCCTGAAATATTTTTCAGGAAACTTTGTCATGGAAAACCGCGTGTATCTTATGATGGCAGGTTTTCCCCTGGTCCTCTTCTGAATGCAACCCATGTCGTTCAAAAGGGGAATGACATTTGGCCCTTCTCTCTCGTAACCGTAGACCACCCTGTAATCAGACGCAAACTCTGCCAGACACATAGACTCAAACGCCTGCGTACGTGGTCTGTTGGCGTACTTTTCCGGCAAACTTGACATCCACACTTCAGCTGAATCTGGGTGCATGGTCATAAGCCGACTCATGGGCAGACTCATTCGGAAACCGTCCTCGTCGGTTTGGAGGAACACCACATTGCGTGAGGACTTCTTCAGGGGCAAACTGCATGTTCGTGCCACTGCTTCCTGAGCACTTACCTCTCTGTGCTTTGAATACGCCTGCATGATCTTTTGCATCTCCTCCTTCTGGTTGGCGTCAGACTTTTGCACGTCCTTGATGACAGATTTGAGGAACTCTGTCATCTCGTGCTCCGGCTTGGAGATGTAAGACATCATGTACATGATGCAGCTGATATCATCCAGAATATACTGGATGTCCATGTTGGCGTTCCACGCACGCAGCAGATGGGGGTTGTAGGCATTAGTCCAACTTTCTTGCGGTGTACGCTTCAAGTGGACAGCCATCCCAGTACTGAGGTTCTCAACATAGTGCTTATACCGACCCAGGGTCAGCTGGCACGAATTGAGCAGGTCCGTCAAGTCCTCCGGAACCTGTGTGTCCATAAGACGCTCTCTTAGCTGTTTCAGCTTTTCCTTGGACTCCCTCTGTTTCTTCGCCAACTTGGTCCTTTTGGCACGGGCGTCTTCCTCCTTCCGTCTCTTCTTCTTGGGGTCATCGTTTTCCTCTTCGTCATCACTGGTCGGGTCCTCAAAGGGAAAGGTAATTGTGGTGACATCCATGGGCAGTTTAGGGAATCCAAAGCGACAGGAGACATTTCCTTTTCGGCAAGATTTGGTGTGACTGCGGCTGTGAGTTTGAACACTCGTAACCACTTCATGGAGTTCCGGATCCTTGGTTTGATCGGGGATGTGGCAGGTGATATAACGGTCGATGAATTCGACCACTTCGCCACAGTAGATGGGATCTGGTTCCTCGATCACCGGTGCGTCCTTTATCCACACCACCATGTGTATATGAGGACTTCCTCGTGCTTGAAACTCAACACGATAAAAGTAGTCCTCGACTGGGCCGATGGGCTGCGCAGGAGACAGAATAAGCTCTAAGAGAGCATCTACCCTTTTCTCAAACATGCGCATGACCGTGACTGGATTGCTGCGGAGAATCTCGCATTTAGCGTTCCAGTCCAGATCTGAAAAGTGACCCTCCTGTTGGCCTTGCTGCGCTTTTATAACAGCAGTGACTTCAGGCCATCTCATTTCCGCCGCAGAAAAGGTAAGAAAAAATGTTGGCTTCCCCAACTGCCTGGCCATTGCGTGGAGCTCCCGGTGAGCTTTCTCCCAGTATGCTGGTGTTCCTCGGAGTGGCTGCATAAATCTGGTCGCTTCCCTGTTCTGTATGAGCCGCTCCAACGCCTCCTTGTCCTGGATCATCCGGTTCAGAATTTTCCTCCCATCCGCAGTGTGAGGTTTTCCTTTCCGCGACTGAATCGACATGCTGTTATTGGCCATGTACGTTTCAATGACAAATTGGGCAAAGAAAAGGTAGCCCTGATCTTCAGCAAAGCGTGGATCCACGGAAAACAATCTGGTGTTAAAGTAAGAACTCGGTGATACTTTAACGATCCTCTCCTCATCCATTGTGTTCTTTCCCGTTGGGAACAGAACAGGAAAGGCCATGGCCTCCAGCTGCGGCACAGCAAAAAATCCAACAGGCTTGTTTTGTTGGGCAGGAGCAATGCTGAATATCCCATCCCCAAATGAAAGACTTTCCTGTGCAATGTCAAGCGGCTGCATGCATGTATCGAGCATGAGGCCCGGCCGAAGTTCCTCCTGATCACATTCAACATGCTGTGCCTGCGTAACTTGGGCGTTGCTGGCCTCTTGCTGCAAGGATGATGACGGCGGGGCGGATGGCTCCTCTTCCCCTTCAAGGACACTTTCAGCTGCTGCACTCTCATTGATGCACACATCCCTGTACTGTGGATGAGTGTGTATCAGCGTCCTGAGCCCTACTAGTATAACATTCGCCATATTTACCGTATAAAAATGCTGATGTCCTTTATACCGAAGGCGTCTCTTCAGCTTTACCTGCAGCAGTTGAGCTTCGCTACGTGGCCTAGGTAGTGAGTTCACTGCTGCTTCCATTTCCGACGGTACGCACACTACTGAGCCCTGAACAGCTTGTTGCCGTCCTTTGGGCAATGCTACAATTTTTGCAAAAGGTATAATTTTTGCTATCAGCTGTCTCTCGAGTACATTTAAATCGGACAGCTCTTGGGGAATGGGTGCCAGATCCAACTTATTTGCAACTGCCAGAGGTGGCATTGCACATCTCCTGAGGTGGGAGTCACAGGTGTGACATATCCATTCCTGCTTTCTCTCTTGCGGGGCAGTGCATGGGGCAGAACAACTGTTGTTGCAGACGTGAACATATTTACCTGTCAAGCTGGCGGCCACTATGTCATGGTTGTCGCTATATTTTCCTCGATTGCATTTCTGTACCTGATTTAGGAAAAGAGCACGGTGGCATACAGTACAAACATATGTGGGCCCATGTGCGACTCTTTCGCGGAACGACGATATTGCTGCTTTCATTACAGCGCTTGCTGGATCCTGCACATTGTTGGCTGAATGCCGAGTTATAGTCATGTATTTAGTCTTTATTTGAAGCGCGCATTGTAATTTGTGCCGAATACGCTGCCCATTAAGACGGTTCTTTTCGCAACGCTGAACATGATGTAGCCTTACATCAGAATGTCTATTACTATCGCTCACATATTTCTTATTTTGAAAATAAGGATTGTTTCGATAATTCTGCATCCATGTTTTCATGAAAACAGCCCACCTTTGCTTAAAACCTGGATGGTTGCGATATTTATCTCTTAGATACGCCCTATATCTTGCCTGAAAAGCTGGATCCCGGTGATACCGCTCCCTCAGATATAACTTTTGTCTCGCCTGAAAAGCTGGATCCTGGTGATACCTTTGCCTGATATATACTTTTTTTCTCATTTTAAAATCTGGGTCCCGGTGATACATTTCCTTAAGATTCAGCTTCTGTCGTTCAACAAAAGCCAGATCAGATTGATACCTTTTCCTGACATATGCTGACATTAAAGTCTTTTTGGTCGTTGGACTTCTGTGGTATTTTTTAGCAACGTGCGCCTTCTGTTTATTCTTAAAGGCACTATCACACCTGTATCGCGTGGTAAAGTGGTTTAATTTTAGTTGGCGGTAATTAGTGTCTGATACATACTTGATCTTCATTTGTAGAAGTTTTTTTTGACGGGGATTGGGTTCTTTTGAAGCTTTGTACAGTGTACATTGTTGGCACTTGAGTGCCCTTTTCATAGCAGTCCGTCGCCTCGTTTTACTCACTTTGGAAAAATCTATTTGAACATGGACGCATGGTGGTACTATCAGCTCCTCTTGATCTGTCTCAACACATTCTCTTATTGCTGCGTCTGTTACTTTGGTGGGCTCTGAAGTGATTACGACATCCAACTGCACCTGTCTGTCACTTGCTATCTGTTCTAATCCAAAGGAAACCGGTACCAACTCGTAGTTTGCATCGGGGCTGCGATCCGAAAGGAGCTCATGCACATGGTTGACTAAGTCATCTAAGTGAGAAAATGTCATCATAATCGCAGTTCCGTTTGGGTCTGGCAAACCTACTGCAGATCGACTGTGCGAATCAAAAAAACCGTAGCATCCTGACCTATCACGAAAGACCGCAAAGCACTCTGGAGCCACAATCAGAAAAGCATGAGTGACATCTTGTGAGAGGCACTCAAGTTGTCTGGCAAGTGGCAACAAATACGGATCTATTAGGGAATTGCTGCGATCCCTCACCAAACCAAGTTTCGGCTCCAACTGTGTAACCGTGTATGCATTGTTGTCGGTGTGAACTATCTTTGGCATTTCCTCTTTGGTTAAATGATTGCTGATTAAACGTAGTCCTAGCCCACATATTGTCCACGCATAGAGTGAGTCTCCATTTTCAAGAACTCTGTCAAGAACATCTGCATCAAAATGAAACCCCTCAGCATGGTAGGCCAAGAATGTCAGTGCCATACATGTGCACTGATTATTGCGAGTGCAATCGTCATACCTCAAATCCATCTGGGAGTGAGTGGCCCGGACGGTATGAATGCGTCGACCAGATTCTGTGCCACAATCCTGAAATGTAGTATTTGTCGTGTTAACATACATTTGTGTAATCATGTTAGTTTTTACCATAGAAAAGCTTACATTAGCCTTGTTTTATCAATGCAACTTTTCAGTAGATCTAGTAGGCGTATACATTTCCTGTGTTAAAATTACCTGGCTGGTCCCATCCATGACAATGTGCAGTAGTGGCAATGAGGACTTTGCACAAATGTCTCTCTGAACCACTGTCTCTGGACTACAAGGCGGTGATGGTGTTGACGGCAGATCTACAGTAGCCAGTGTCGCCTCAGTCTAAATGAGAAGGCAAAACTAACTTAAAAATGGCACACAAAATACCACCTTTAATATAGTAACAAATATAGTGTGTGTATATGATAAAAATAGAAAATGCTTGTTTTACCCAGCTGGTCCCATCCATGACAATGTGCTGTGGTGGTGTGGAGGATGGCGCACACGTCTCCTCTGTGACGACCACTGGCCCGGGACTGCAAGGTGGCGTTGGGGTGGAAGGCAGCTCCACACGATGTGGTGTTTCCTCCATCTACACACACACACACATTTCTGTCATGCCATTTTTCTACACCAACAAATGTAGGCTGCATATACTATAAAAAGAAAAAAGTGCATTTTACCCAGCTGGCCTCATCCTGTACAATGTGCTGCAGTGGCGTGGAGGAAGGTGGCGATGTTGCCTCCATCTAAAAATGTACACACACCACTTTACTAACAATGCACACACACACTTTTACAACCAGAACAACATTTTATTTTCCTCCTATGACATATTTTGTTCATTCATTCGTTTTCTATCACTTGTCTTCATGAGGATCGTGGAGGTGCTGGAGCCTATCCCAGCTGTCTTCGGGCGAGAGGCGGGGTAAACCCTGGACTGGTGGCCAGCCAATCACAGGGCACATATAGACAAACAACCATTCACACTCACATTCATACCTAGGGACAATTTGGAGTGGCCAATTAACCCAGCATGTTTTTGGAAGGGGGAAGGAAGAAAAAACCCACACATCCATGGGAAGAACATGCAAACTCCACACAGAGACACACTCACCCATCGTGCAGCCACTATGACATAGTTAAATATGCATATGCATAGTTGCATATGCATAGTTGCATAGCATATGCATATTTGCATATGCATAGTTGCATAGCATATGCATAGTTGCATATGCATAGTTGCATAGCATATGCATACTTCTTGCCAAGTTATATTTTCCTAAACAATCTTTGCAGAAAGTTGCTTATCGTGGTCCTGTGTGGAACCATTGAACCAAGATGAAAAAGGGATGACTGTACATGGACTACAAACCTGCAGCTCTCCCACTCTCCTCTTGGAGGCTGGACGACGCGGTTGGCACTCTGCAGTCACCGCCTGACGTGGCACAGGAAAAAAGGAAATATTTCACATGCATAGCTTTTACAAAATAGAAAGTGCTGTACTTACAAGATTTAGATGTATTTGTGAATAACATACTTTCTATGAAGCGGCTAAAGTACCTTCTTGCCCTTGGGGAGAACTGTGGAGGTCTCAGGGCTTGGAAGATGCGATGGAGCCAGCTTGTCCATTGCAACCAGCATGGGCGGGCTGAACCACACAGGGTTCACAGGGATGTTGCACTGCAACAGGTCCTCCTGTCAAAAAGTACCAAAATACATATACTGAGACTTGAAACTATCACCATCCTAACATCCATGCTCGTCTCCATCAACTGTGACAAACAAACCTGCTGCTTGCACATCCCTTTGCTGGAGTCACGGGGCACCTTGGACTTGACACGTCGACTCCTCTGTTGCGATAAGTCACATTATGGCTACATACATATTCTTGTCCATTTTTCCATTTTTTTTTTACCCCCTCTGCGCTGCCAATGAGTGTCCAGTCAAAAGGGTTGGAAGGATGCTGCACGGTGACCTCACCCTTCACGACCACTTTTGGCAGGAACACTCGCATCGGTGGGGACGTCTGAAGAGAAGGTGCTGGTGGTGCAGTCGTCTCCAGCTGATGGGGCACAGAAAAGGCAATCATAACGTGGCATCCATTACACAATGAGATGCCTTTTTGAAAGTACCTTCTGGAACAGGGATGACCAAAGACGATGGGGCTGATGGGGAACACAGGCAAAAATTATTTGTGACACATAGGTTGGATAAACCAACACAATGAGTCACATGCATGTGTTTTAGGGCTGGGACAACGCGTCAACATCAATGACGTCGACACAAAATATAAAAATCATAAATAATAGTTTAAGTAGAACTTTAATCCACGTCTGGTGCGATTTACAATTTAAATGTGCAGTTGTTAAACTATAGGAATAGGCCTCTACGCGGAGGCGTTGAGACTTAACAAAATAAGAGCCGATTCTCAAACAAAATAGCCTACAGTTTGCCTCTTTTAAACAAAATAAATCATATTATTAACTAATAGTATTTAATCAAAGAACAAAGACTTGTAGCTGACCTTTTGTTCCTTTTTGCCAAAAGGCACGGATGAGAGGGGGAGATCCCACATAACAACAACACAAAAGCTTATAGGTTTATATCAAGGCTACGGTGGTAACTGTCCTGGGCTATAGCTTAACCTTATGGTTTTTGTTGAGAAAAATGAGCATGTTGACATGCTCAGGGGTGAATGCAGCCGAGTGACTGCTTTCTCGAAGCATTGCTACATGAACATGTTTAACACTGTCGAAAAAAAATTATCAATAATCGATCATCTATTAATTGTGCCCATCCCTAATTCAGATTGTGTTAAAAACAATAGTTTTATTTATTTAAAGAAAGTTTATTACTTTTGTTGTTTTCGGATTCCATTGTGCACTTTGTTGTATTGTTCAAAACAATTCATTTTTGAACTTGTTAATAAAAATATATTTGTTTGATTCATGATAAATTTGCTTTAATTGCTATATATGTCAAATTATTAAACGATAGTCTAATCAAAATCGAATCAAATCGGTTTTAAAAATGAATTGTTAGATTAATCGATGCATCGAAAAACTATTTTCTAAATTACATAATTACAAAAATAATCATTTAACCCAGCCCTAATGTGTTTGTGATTAAAATGTAGTGTGAATGAAGGTGCAACCCAAAAGTACCTCGCCCGGCGGTGACATAGGAGGAGCTGGTGGCGGAGGTGGAGGGGGTGGGGTGGGTGCGGTACTCTCCAGCTGACGGCGGGCAGCAACCCACAACAACCTGGCAAGCACAGGCATCCCATCGCTGTCACTGAGGTGTACCTGCCACACATAACCCAAAATGATTAGTAAACCTGGAAATATTATACTTGTACATATCCTTACTATAGGATGTCATCTACTTACGCCATCCCTACACCACATCTCAAGGCGTGACAGCGGGAAGTGGTCAGCTGAGGATAGGTAGGGAATACCTGCGGTACAGAAAGGAAAAAACAAATCCCTTATTAGTTTCTATAAACTTTTGTTTACCAGGTCAAGTCAATGAAATGACACTGGCATTTCACATCGTTGAGGTTTCCTACTTATGTTAAGCGTTGATAACAGTATTCCTTTATTTCAATTTGCATACCCATGCTAGCTGCCACCCGACGGTACACCCGGCGCAGACGATCCTGCTGGGCCACCACGACGTTCAGACGTGGAGGAAAGTCCACGACGACGACCTGAATAAATGAACATATCATCATAACAATATAAATTCCACTTCATGTAAATCATTATTTGCAACAAGAATATAGATCACAAGGTATTTACGTTAGGCCAGCGGCTGCAGGTGGCGGTCAGGAGCTGCCCGAAGTCAGTGGCTGCCTCGCCAACGGGACGACCCAAGTTGTTGCTGGGTGCCAAAACACAGACCGCCTCAGGAGAACGAGACAGAACCGCATTCTGCACCTCAGCCCACAACTGAGCCGCCGTGGCACCCGGGGTGGACATCACTCCAAAAGACAAGGGTCCCTCCGGCATCTTCACAAATCCATCTGCAATGGCTCGCAGATGGGAGTCTCCAACGATCAGGACAAACTACAAACATACAAATAAATACGTGAGCGCATATTCTTCATTGGTCTTCAATGTACTCTTGTATTCAGACGTTCTACATACCCGCTTGCCCTGAGCCACGGCTGGAATGACCAGCTTGTGGTTCTTCCCAGTCACTGCAGAAACTGGCCATTTCCGCACGGTGTGGCGCCGCCCAGTGCCTCGGACTAATCACAATTACAGACACAATTAAAAAGGTAAATCCTCCAACCTTAAACAAATTAGATACCGTGGCAATGTTTTGCACAGTACGAGACTATAGACAATACATTTGACACAGTGAAAGAAAATAGACATTAAAACGATAAAAAAATGTGTATTCAAGTCACAGGAGGGCTGACCGTGTCTCGGAGGCTGGTGTCTGGCCAGAGACTCCTAAGGAAGTAGCACAAACATTTAAAAACTGTGAGTACGAGTAAAACCAAACAGTACCAATATATCTTTGGCAAAATCAGTCAGCAACTACAGTATGTCTATACAGTAACATACACGTCTTACATGTCAACACCAGCAATTTATCTGTTATATTCACATTTCTCATCAAACATAACCAGTCACTGAATATCTACAAAACTTTAGGTGCAGCACGAATCACAATTATCCCATACATTTTTCAAAAGGCTGACGAGATTCTTACCTGGGCAACCACAGAAGAAGTGGCAGAGCAGGCATCCACCACACGGGGCTGGTCGGCCAGAGGGGAGGTCTGGAACCTGGCTCTCTGATTACACATTAGAGGATGTTAAGCTTATGACAATGAAGACAAATTCATCTTCAAAATGAAAAGCCTATACCTTCATCGTGGGAGACTGCAGGGTGGTCCCATCGCTGGTCGTCGAGGGTGGGGACCCAGGCTATGAACAATGTCGATGTAGTACATATTAGTCCCAAAGGAATATTCTCTTTAATCATTTAGTACATCTACAACACTGTAGTAAGAAATCAGTCATAAGAGGAAAAGTACCTGCTGGGGTGCGCTGGTCTGGCCCGTCTGTGGATCAGCAAGGTCCAGCTTCCTCCATCGGCGCTTCGCTGCTTCGGAACGCTTCCCCTTCCGTGGCATCCTGTTCACAGCAAAGACAAAAGCACAAAAACACTTCCCAACACTTTAATGTTGAAAATAGAGCAGTAGTACACTGCAAAGTACTAGGACGGTACTTTTTCCCTGTGTGTGTGTGTTTGTGTGTGTGTGTGTGTGTGTGTGTGTGTGCGCGCGCGCGTGTGCGTGGATGGATGGATGGATGGTGTGTAGTGTTTTCAGTGACTCTAGTTTAGTAATTTATGGTATGTGTTTATACACTGATGTCTTCTCTGGTGTATAGATATGAATGTAGTGATTAGGTAATGGTGGTAGGGGCTGATGATGATGATCTTGATGCTTTCAGTCGCCTTCAGCTGCCAACAGATTTCCAAATCTCGCAATGTGCAATGCTCAGGGAGATGCTGGAAAGAACAGAAAATATTTTACTTCATTAAACAAATCAGGATTAATATTTGATAAAACAACCCTGAGACCTCTGCTGATCAGTACAATATCAAATTTCAGATTAGCTAATTTCCCCACTGAGGGATGAATAAAGGCATATCTTATCTTATCAATATAGCATCATTGTGTTGCGATACAATTGCAAATAGTTCTCAAAACGTCACTTCCACTTCGAAGAGCGCATCACAGTCTGAGCACATGGGACCACAGCACCTGCAGCTAGCATGCTCCATAAGCAACACAAACTACATAAACATGCAAAGAACCCAGGGCTCGACAATAACGATGTACCGATGGCCCGGGGCAAGTTAAAACAAAATTCGGGCAAGTAAATCTAATCAGTGATATTCCCGTCGGGCAAGTGCACTTTGGCATGCCGTACTGCCAAGAGTTTTTTTTTTTAAGCGGTTCTGGTTGGGTGTTGGTAAAACACGGACTGCGTAATTCCGGTGGTAATTTGCAAAGCAATCCTTGCAAATCTTAAAATTGGACCAATCAGAATCGTTTATTTAGACCGCGGTCCGTAATCCACAGTCCGCGTTTTACCCACACCCGTTGTTCGCGATCAACCAATCAGCGATCCTTTGACTACGAAAACATCTATCATGGCGTCCCTGCCAACATGGTCTAATTCTGAAGGAAACAGCAAAAAGTGATGAAGCAGTGCCTCCTAAACAAGTATTTTATTAGCGGCAGCAAATCAAATGATGGCACAGGTGAGTGAATCACATTGCTGTGACAATTTGAAGTGGTCACAATGAAACACCACCCATTAGATCCAATACCAAGTGCCGATTTTGCACAAGCTACAAAATCTAGCGCTTCCATTTCTCTGTGTATTTTTCTCACCTTTGCCGTTTGACCATTGAGCATTTATTTCTGGAATAAAAACACTTTACTAGTACACAAATGTGTCTATTCAATAATGTTTTATTGTGGTGCACAACTTAGAAATATCACTGCTTACTACGACTACCATGTGTAAGGTAGTATGGTAGTACTCTCATTTCATCTTTATTTGAGATTCTCATGTGATGCCATAAAAAATTACATGATATCATTATGGCGGTCTTTTCATTTTACATGGGGCAAGTTCGGGCAAGTAGTTCTCACCTTAAGGATTCCATATGGGCAAGTCATTTTGTTTTTTAATGTAGAGCCCTGGAACCCCTCTCTTTAGTATACGTTTTTCTAATTTTTATCTTTAAAAGGCAACAAGAGCATTAGCAGCAGCTAATGGCATCAAGCTTTACTACAGTGTGAGCACATGGTATCACCGAGCACATGCACATAACTTATTTTGCATCCATAAGCAATCCAAACTACAAAAACATGTTAGAAAAAACATCTTTTAAATATGTTGTGTTATTTTAACGTTTAAAGGCAAAGAGAGTATTATTGCTCGCAAAAAACCATCAATCCATCACAGTAATCATGCACACATAGGACCGCATGGACCAAGCTAGCTTAAACATGCACATAGCTTATTTTGCATCCATAAGCAATCCACACTATTAAAACATGCTAGAAAAAACATCTTTTAAATATGTTGTATTATAGTAACGTTGAAAGGCAAAGACAGCATTATTGCTGGCAAAAAAGCATCAATCATCACATTAATCATGCACACATAGGACCATGGACCAAGCTAGCTTAAAACATGCAGACAACAGCTATTAAACAGCTAAAAGAAACTTTTAAAACATGATAGAAATATTCTTAAAGTAAATGTATTCATTTTTGTACTTTCACCAAGCGTGTATTTTAGCTGTACAATTCAACAGGTTGAATCAATCAATTGCAAGTTGGGTGTGGCACTGAACTTCAGCTAAAGAAATCACCAAGACAAACAAACATACTTCCTACATCTATCAACGTTCATATCTAGCTTCATATTTGTCCATAAACTACAAGTGGCAAGTAACAAAAACAGCACTACTCTTAATTTAGAGAAGCATAATTGGATGCGTCTACTTACCTCAGTCGCAAGGAAGGAGTGAACTCGCTGATTGATCTGGTTGCGCATGCGTTGGTTGATCAGCCAACCAGGAGATCCAGATGGCGATATTGTATATAGTGATATTTTATGGATTGATACCAAGTCGAAATTGATATCAGATACTGCTAAGGTATAGGTCCAATTACCGGGATCGGCGCTGTTCATACTGGATCGGCAAAATCCACCCCTCCCCCTTGTCTTTGGAAGCCATTAACACCACACACTCAACCTCAACGAAACGTTCTAAATGAATGAAAAATAATATGCAATCTGTAAAAAGATTTTTAGTTTCATTTTAAAAAACGAGATTGAATTGGTGTTAAATAAAAACAACTACAAATACAATAAATACAACAGAGGCAGTTCTGCATCAATGATGCATTAGGCAACCCACGCTGTGGCCCCTCCCCCACCCCACCGTCAATTCATTACATTGATTTTCACTATTTAAACTAAGTACTATCAGTGATGTGGTATATGTGATCAGATAATGTACTTATAATAATAATAATAATAATAATCACCCAACACAATTAAATTAAAAACAAATAGAGAAATAAGAAAAGTATATTATATTTTAAAATATTATTTTTAATATTATTTAATATTATAGTATTATTTTAATATATAAGCATATATATATAATATATTATTATTATTATTATATAATATATATAATATACAATTTTAAAATATTTATATTTTAAAATATTTTATTTTCAGTGCACAAATCCTTCAAGTACAACTCCCACTCCCACAACTGTTGTATTTACATCCCTGTTAATACATTTCAACTGTAAGTCAAGAAAATACATCACTAATACGTTGAATATGAGGCTGCATGGCAGAGAGTGGGTAGCGCACAGACCTCACAGCATGGAGACCCAAGTTCAATTCCATCCTTGGCCATCTCTGTGCATGCGTGCATGTGTGGGTTTTCTCCACCAGCTTCCTCCCACATTCCAAAAACATGCTAGGTTAATTGGCCACTCCAAATTGTCCATAGATATGAATGTGAGTGTGAATGGTTGTTTGTCTATATGTGCCCTGTGATTGGCTGGCCACCAGTCCAGGGTGGACTGCCTCTCGGCCAAAAGACATTTGGGATAGGCTCCCGCACGCGACCCTCGTGAGGATAAGCAGTAGAAAATGAATGAATGAATACATTTAATATGCTGGTGTACATGAATTGATGTTCGCTCAACAGGTTTATATTTGGCCTGTCAGTCCTCTTCATCTTTCCTCCTCATGCATTTTCTCCAGGTATTCCGGTGTCATCCCACATTCCCCACAACATGCGTGTTAGCTTCATAGGCCACTCCAGGGTGGACCCCACCACTTGCCCGAGACACAGCTGGGATAGGCTCCAGCATACCCCAGCCCGAGTGAGGATAAGCGGCTTGGAAATTGGATGAATGGACTAACAGTTAGCATAGTAGCACCTAGCAAGAGAGCATGAACTACTCAATGTGCCAGGGCAGTTCAATAGTATCCACTATTATACTAGTATATGCCATGGGTTTATTTAGATTTAAACATGAATCAGCATGCTAGCACCGAAAAGATAGCATGAAGTCGTGAAATTGCCAAGTCACTCCTGTAATGATGTCATGTGTGGTGTTACAATTATCCATGCAGTAATGACAGGTGTTGCTACTGGGGATATTACTAGATACTCCAGTCATATGAAGTGACTGCAGTCACTGTGCTTACTTTTAAAGAGACAACTTTTAAAATGTACCAGATACATGAGATATCGAAGATAATGTATGGAGTTAGCATTGTAGCATCTAGCGACAAAGTCCATAAAGTAGTCAGGCAGCCCCATAGTGTCCCTACATAATGCCATGTGTGTATTTGCCTTTAGACATGAATAAATTAGTGAAATGCTAACATGCTAACAGCTACCATAATAGCACCTAGCAATATAGCATCAAGTCCCTAAAGTCTTAAAGCAGTCAGGAAGTCCCATAGTGTCCCTACATCATGCCATGTGTCTATTTGCCTTTAGACATGAGTAAATTAGCTAAAATGCTAACATGCCAACAGTCACCATGCTAGCACCTAGCAAGAGAGCCTTAGTTTAGAAAGTGCCAGGGTTGTCCTATAACCTCCCTGAATCCCATGTGTGTATTTGCCTTTAGACATGAGTAAATTAGCCCAAAAGCTAACATGCTAACGGCTACCATGCTAGGACCTAGCAATGGGGCCTCAAGTTTAGAAACTGCCAAGGTTGTCCTCTAACCTCCCTGCATCATGCCATGTGTGTATTTGCCTGTAGACATGAGTAAATAAGCTTAAATGCTAACATGCTAACGGCTACCATGCTAGGACCTAGCAATGGGGCCTCAAGTTTAGAAAGTGTCAAGGTTGTCCTATAACCTCCCTACATCATGTCATGTGTGTATTTGCCTTTAGAATTGAGTAAATTAGCTTAAATGCTAACATGCTAACAGTTATCATGCTAGCACCTAGCAAGAGAGCCTTGAGTTTAGAAAGTGCCAAGGTTGTCCAATAACCTCCCTGCATCATGCCATGGGTGTATTTGCCTTTAGAATTGAGTAAATTAGCTTAAATGCTAACATGCTAACAGTCATCATGCTAGCAGCGAGCAAGAGAGCATCAAGTTGAAAAAGTGCCAAGGTTGTCCTATAACCTCCCTACATCATGCCATGTGTGTATTTGCCTTTAGACATGAGTAAATTAACTTAAATGGTAACCTGCTAACGGCTACCATGCTAGCACCTAGCAAGAGGGTTTCAAGTTTAGAAAGTGCCAAGGTTGTCCTATAACCTCCCTATATCATGCCATGTGTGTATTTGCCTTTAAACGTGAGTAAATTAGGTTAAATGCTAACATGCTAACAGTTATCATGCCAGCACCTAGCAAGAGAGCCTCAAGTTTAGAAAGTGCCAAGGTGTTCCTATAAACTCCCGGCATCATGTCATGTGTGTATTTGCCTTTAGACATGAGTAAATTAGCTTAAATGCTAACATGCTAACGGTTAACATGCTAGCACCTAGCAAGACAGCCTCAAGTTTAGAAACTGCCAAGGTTGTCCTATAACGTCCCTGCATCATGCATGTGTGTATTTGCCTTTAAACATAAGCAAATTAGCTTAAATGCTAACATGCTAACAGTCATGATGCTAGCACCTAGCAAGAGAGTCCCAAGTTTAGAAAGTGCCAAGGATGTCCTATAACCTCCCTACATCATGCCATGTGTGTATTTGCCTTTAGACATGAGTAAATTAGCTTAAATGCTAACATGCTAACGGCTAACATGCTAGCACCTAGCAAGACAGCCTCAAGTTTAGAAACTGCCAAGGATGTCCTATAACGTCCCTGCATCATGCATGTGTGTATTTGCCTTTAAACATGAGCAAATTAGCTTAAATGCTAACATGCTAACAGTCATCATGCTAGCACCTAGCAAGAGAGTCCCAAGTTTAGAAAGTGCCAAGGTTGTCCTATAAACTCCCTACATCATGCCATGTGTGTATTTGCCTTTAGACATGAGTAAATTAGCTTAAATGCTAACATGCTAACGGCTAACATGCTAGCACCTAGCAAGACAGCCTCAAGTTTAGAAACTGCCAAGGTTGTCCTATAACCTCCCCACATCATGTCATGTGTGTATTTGCCTTAAAACTAGAGTAAATTAGCTTAAATGCTAACATGCTAACAATCATTATGCTAGCACCTAGCAAGAGAGCCTCAAGTTTAGAAAGTGCCAAGGTTGTCCTATAACCTCCCTACATCATGCCATGTGTGTATTTGCCTGAAGACATGAGTAAATTAGCTTAAATGCTAACATGCTAACGGCTAACATGCTAGCACCTAGCAAGACAGCCTCAAGTTTAGAAACTGCCAAGGATGTCCTATAACGTCCCTGCATCATGCATGTGTGTATTTGCCTTTAAACATGAGCAAATTAGCTTAAATGCTAACATGCTAACAGTCATCATGCTAGCACCTAGCAAGAGAGTCCCAAGTTTAGAAAGTGCCAAGGTTGTCCTATAAACTCCCTACATCATGCCATGTGTGTATTTGCCTTTAGACATGAGTAAATTAGCTTAAATGCTAACATGCTAACGGCTAACATGCTAGCACCTAGCAAGACAGCCTGAAGTTTAGAAACTACCAAGGTTGTCCTATAACCTCCCCACATCATGTCATGTGTGTATTTGCCTTAAAACTAGAGTAAATTAGCTTAAATGCTAACATGCTAACAATCATTATGCTAGCACCTAGCAAGAGAGCCTCAAGTTTAGAAAGTGCCAAGGTTGTCCTATAACCTCCCTACATCATGCCATGTGTGTATTTGCCTGAAGACATGAGTAAATTAGCTTAAATGCTAACATGCTAACGGCTACCATGCTAGCACCTAGCAAGAGGGTTTCAAGTTTAGAAACTGCCAAGGTTGTCCTATAACCTCCCTACATCATGCCATGTGTGTATTTGCCTTTAAACGTGAGTAAATTAGCTTAAATGCTAACATGCTAACAGTCATTATGCTACCACCTAGCAAGAGAGCCTCAAGTTTAGAAAGTGCCAAGGATGTCCTATAACGTCCCCGCATCATGCATGTGTGTATTTGCCTTTAAACATGAGCAAAGTAGCTTAAATGCTAACATGCTAACAGTCATCAGGCGAGCACCTAGCAAGAGAGCCTCAAGTTTAGAAAGTGCCAAGGTTGTCCTATAACCTCCCTACATCATGCCATGTGTGAATTTGCCTGTAGACATAAGTAAATTAGCTTAAATGCTAACATGCTAACGGCTACTATGCTAGCAACTAGCAAGAGGCCCTCAAGTTTAGAAAGTGCCAAGGTTGTCCTATAACCTCCCTATATCATGCCATGTGTGTATTTGCCTTTAAATGTGAGTAATTTAGCTTAAATGCTAACATGCTAACATGCTAACAGTTATCATGCTAGCACCTAGCAAGAGAGCCTCAAGTTTAGAAAGTGCCAAGGTTGTCCTATAACCTCCCTACATCATGTCATGTGTGTATTTGCCTATAGACATGAGTAAATTAGCGTAAATGCTAACATGCTAACATGCTAGCAATTAGCATTTAGCCACAGAGAGAGTTCAGAAGTTTATCTAAAAAATGAGCCATCAATCACGTTTCTACGTGGCCGTATGGCTGAGCTACAAGGCTGTGAAATGTCTGTAAATTCTCGTTTTCTCTGGAATGCGGCTGTTCTAAAAATAGAATTCTGTACCTAATCTACTGGCCCATTTTTGAACGTTTCGGTTAATAGCGTCGCCATGGTTACACAAAACGTTCCAAAAAATAAATACCGCTGTAGTCCCGAACGTCACGATTCCGACGGTGTAACATGTGTGGGGGTCCTTCTTGCGGTTTTGGCCGCATTACGCGCGCAAAAAAGGGAAGATTAAGATATAATAATAACTAGAAAATTCCCGCGGAAATTTTGATGGACTGGCCACCTGTGCTGTGAACCTCGGGCCCGGTGGGCCAACGGCTATCGCGGTAGCACCTAGCAAGAAAGCCTCAAGTACGGAAAAAGTTGATGCAGTCCCATAGTGTCCCCACATCATGCCAAGTGTGTAATTGCCTTTAAACTTGAGTAAATTAGCTTAAGTGCTAACATGCTAACAATCATTATGCTAGCACCTAGCAAGAGAGCCTCAAGTTTAGAAAGTGCCAAGGTTGTCCAATAACCTCCCTACATCATGCCATGTGTGTATTTGCCTTTAAACGTGAGTAAATTAGCTTAAATGCTTACATGCTAACAGTTATCATGCTAGCACCTAGGAAGAGAGCCTCAAGTATAGAAAGTGCCAAGGTTGTCCTATAACCTCCCTACATCATGCCATGTGTGTATTTGCCTTTAGACATGAGTAAATTAGCTTAAATGCTAACATGCTAGCACCTAGCAAGACAGCCTTAAGTTTAGAAACTGCCAAGGATGTCCTATGACGTCCCTGCATCATGCATGTGTGTATGTGCCTTTAAACGTGAGCAAATTAGCTTAAATGCTAACATGCTAACAGTCATCATGCTAGCACCTAGCAAGAATGTCCCAAGTTTAGAAAGTGCCAAGGTTGTCCTATCACCTCCCTACATCATGCCATGTGTGTATTTGCCTTTAAACGTGAGTAAATTAGCTTAAATGCTAACATGCTAACAATCATTATGCTAGCACCTAGCAAGAGAGCCTCAAGTTTAGAAAGTGCCAAGTTTGTCCTATAACCTCCCTACATCATGCCATATGTGTATTTGCCTTTAGACATGAGTAAATTAGCTTAAATGCTAACATGCTAACGGCTAACATGCTAGCACCTAGCATGACAGCCTCAAGTTTAGAAACTGCCATGGATGTCCTATGACGTCCCTGCATCATGCATGTGTGTATTTGCCTTTAAACATGAGCAAATTAGCTTCAATGCTAACATGCTAACAGTCATCATGCTAGCACCTAGCAAGAGAGTCCCAAGTTTAGAAAGTGCCAAGGTTGTCCTATAACCTCCCCACATCATGTCATGTGTGTATTTGCCTTTAAACGTGAGTAAATTAGCTCAAATGCTAACATGCTAACAATCATTATGCTAGCACCTAGCAAGAGAGCCTCAAGCTTAGAAAGTGCCAAGGTTGTCCTATAACCTCCCTACATCATGCCATGTGTGTATTTGCCTTTAGACATGAGTAAATTAGCTTAAATGCTAACGTGCTAACGGCTACCATGCTAGCACCTAGCAAGAGGGCCTCAAGTTTAGAAAGTGCCAAGGTTGTCCTGTAACATCCCTACACCATGCCATGTGTGTATTTGCCTGTAGACATGAGTAAATTAGCCTAAATGCTAACATGCTAACGGCTACCATGCTAGCACCTAGCAAGAGGGCCTCAAGTTTAGAAACTGCCAAGGTTGTCCTATAACCTCCCCACATCATGCCATGTTTGTATTTGCCTTTAAACGTGAGCAAATTAGCTTAAATGCTAACATGCTAACAGTCATTATGCTAGCACCTAGCAAGAGAGCCTCAAGGTCAGAAAGTGCCAAGGATGTCCTATAACGTCCCCGCATCATGCATGTGTGTATTTGCCTTTAAACATGAGCAAAGTAGCTTAAATGCTAACATGCTAACAGTCGTCATGCTAGCACCTAGCAAGAGAGCCTCAAGTTTAGAAAGTGCCAAGGTTGTCCTATAACCTCCCTACATCATGCCATGTGTGTATTTGCCTTTAGACATGAGTAAATTAGCTTAAATGCAAACATGCTAACGGCTACCATGCTAGCACCTAGCAAGAGGGTTTCAAGTTTACAAAGTGCCAAGGTTGTCCTATAACCTCCCTATATCATGCCATGTGTGTATTTGCCTTTAAACGTGAGTAAATTAGCTTAAATGCTAACATGCTAACAGTTATCATGCTAGCACCTAGCAAGAGAGCCTCAAGTTTAGAAAGTGCCAAGGTTGCCCTATAACCTCCCTACATCATGCCATGTGTGTATTTGCCTTTAGACATGAGTAAATTAGCTTAAATGCTAACATGCTAGCACCTAGCAAGACAGCCTTAAGTTTAGAAACTGCCAAGGATGTCCTATGACGTCCCTGCATCATGCATGTGTGTATTTGCCTTTAAACGTGAGCAAATTAGCTTAAATGCTAACATGCTAACAGTCATCATGCTAGCACCTAGCAAGAGAGTCCCAAGTTTAGAAAGTGCCAAGGTTGTCCTATCACCTCCCTACATCATGCCATGTGTGTATTTGCCTTTAAACGTGAGTAAATTAGCTTAAATGCTAACATGCTAACAATCATTATGCTAGCACCTAGCAAGAGAGCCTCAAGTTTAGAAAGTGCCAAGGTTGTCCTATAACCTACCTACATCATGCCATGTGTGTATTTGCCTTTAGACATGAGTAAATTAGCTTAAATGTTAACATGCTAACGGCTACCACGCTAGCACCTAGCAAGAGAGCATCAAGTTGAGAAAGTGCCAAGGTTGTCCTATAGCCTCCCTACATCATGCCATGTGTGTATATGCCTTTAAACGTGAGTAAATTAGCTTAAATGCTAACATGCTAACAGTTATCATGCTAGCACCTAGCAAGAGACCCTCAAGTTTAGAAAGTGCCAAGGTTGTCCTATAACCTCCCTACATCATGCCATGTGTGTATTTGCCTTTAGACATGAGTAAATTAGCTTAAATGCTAACATGCTAACGGCTAACATGCTAGCACCTAGCAAGACAGCCTCAAGTTTAGAAACTGCCAAGGATGTCCTATAACGTCCCTGCATCATGCATATGTGTATTTGCCTTTAAACATGAGCAAATTAGCTTAAATGCTAACATGCTAACAGTCATCATGCTAGCACCTAGCAAGAGAGTCCCAAGTTTAGAAAGTGCCAAGGTTGTCCTATAACATCCCTACATCATGCCATGTGTGTATTTGCCTTTAGACATGAGTAAATTAGCTTAAATGCTAACATGCTAACGGCTAACATGCTAGCACCTAGCAAGACAGCCTCAAGTTTAGAAACTACCAAGGTTGTCCTATAACCTCCCCACATCATGTCATGTGTATATTTGCCTTTAAACGTGAGTAAATTAGCTTAAATGCTAACATGCTAACAATCATTATGCTAGCACCTAGCAAGACAGCCTCAAGTTTAGAAAGTGCCAAGGTTGTCCTATAACCTCCCTACACCATGCCATATGTGTATTTGCCTGAAGACATGAGTAAATTAGCTTAAATGCTAACATGCTAACGGCTACCATGTTAGCACCTAGCAAGAGGGTTTCAAGTTTAGAAAGTGCCAAGGTTGTCCTATAACCTCCCTACATCATGCCATGTGTGTATTTGCCTTTAGACATGAGTAAATTAGCTTAAATGTTAACATGCTAACGGCTAACATGCTAGCACCTAGCAAGAGAGCCTCAAGTTTAGAAACTGCCAAGGTTGTCCTATGACCTCCCTACATCATGCCATGTGTGTATTTGCCTTTAGACATGAGTAAATTAGCTTAAATGCTAACATGCTAACATGCTAGCAATTAGCATTTAGCCACAGACAGAGTTCAGACGTTTATCTCAAAAATGAGCCATCAATCACGTTTCTACGTGGCCGTATGGCTGAGCTAAAAGGCTGTGAAAAGTCTGTAAATTCTCGTTTTCTATGTGCTGTTCTAAAAATAGAACAGCGATTCCCTAATCAAGTGGCCCATTTTTTAACATTTTCGTTAATAGCGTCGCCATGGTTACACAAAACTTTCCAAAAATTAAATACCGCTGTAGTCCCGAGCGCCACGTTTCCGGCGGTGTAACATGTGTGGGGGTCCTTCTTGCGGTTTTGGCCGCATTACGCGCGCAAAAAGTGGAAGATTAAGATATACGGAATAATAATAACTAAACAGCAATAACAATATGGGCTGGCTCAGTAGCCAGCCCATAGACTGCTACTGCAAGTAGCAGTCTATGGGCTGGCTACTGTGCCAGTCCATAACTAGAAAATTCCCGCGGAAATTTTGATGGACTGGCCACCTGTGCTGTGAACCTGGGGCCCGGTGGGCCAACGGCTATCGCGGTAGCACCTAGCAAGAAAGCCTCAAGTACGGAAAAAGTTGATGCAGTCCCATAGTGTCCCCACATCATGCCAAGTGTGTAATTGCCTTTAAACTTGAGTAAATTAGCTTAAGTGCTAACATGCTAACAATCATTATGCTAGCACCTAGCAAGAGAGCCTCAAGTTTAGAAAGTGCCAAGGTTGTCCTATAACCTCCCTACATCATGCCATGTGTGTATTTGCCTTTAAACGTGAGTAAATTAGCTTAAATGCTAACATGCTAACAGTTATCATGCTAGCACCTAGGAAGAGAGCCTCAAGTATAGAAAGTGCCAAGGTTGTCCTATAACCTCCCTACATCATGCCATGTGTGTATTTGCCTTTAGACATGAGTAAATTAGCTTAAATGCTAACATGCTAGCACCTAGCAAGACAGCCTTAAGTTTAGAAACTGCCAAGGATGTCCTATGACGTCCCTGCATCATGCATGTGTGTATTTTCCTTTAAACGTGAGCAAATTAGCTTAAATGCTAACATGCTAACAGTCATCATGCTAGCACCTAGCAAGAAAGTCCCAAGTTTAGAAAGTGCCAAGGTTGTCCTATCACCTCCCTACATCATGCCATGTGTGTATTTGCCTTTAAACGTAAGTAAATTAGCTTAAATGCTAACATGATAACAATTATTATGCTAGCACCAAGCAAGAGAGCCTCAAGTTTAGAAAGTGCCAAGTTTGTCCTATAACCTCCCTACATCATGCCATATGTGTATTTGCCTTTAGACATGAGTAAATTAGCTTAAATGCTAACATGCTAACGGCTAACATGCTAGCACCTAGCATGACAGCCTCAAGTTTAGAAACTGCCATGGATGTCCTATGACGTCCCTGCATCATGCATGTGTGTATTTGCCTTTAAACATGAGCAAATTAGCTTAAATGCTAACATGCTAACAGTCATCATGCTAGCACCTAGCAAGAGAGCCTCAAGTTTAGAAAGTGCCAAGGTTGTCCTATAACCTCCCTACATCATGCCATGTGTGTATTTGCCTGAAGACATGAGTAAATTAGCTTAAATGCTAACATGCTAACGGCTAACATGCTAGCACCTAGCAAGACAGCCTCAAGTTTAGAAACTGCCAAGGATGTCCTATAACGTCCCTGCATCATGCATGTGTGTATTTGCCTTTAAACATGAGCAAATTAGCTTAAATGCTAACATGCTAACAGTCATCATGCTAGCACCTAGCAAGAGAGTCCCAAGTTTAGAAAGTGCCAAGGTTGTCCTATAAACTCCCTACATCATGCCATGTGTGTATTTGCCTTTAGACATGAGTAAATTAGCTTAAATGCTAACATGCTAACGGCTAACATGCTAGCACCTAGCAAGACAGCCTGAAGTTTAGAAACTACCAAGGTTGTCCTATAACCTCCCCACATCATGTCATGTGTGTATTTGCCTTAAAACTAGAGTAAATTAGCTTAAATGCTAACATGCTAACAATCATTATGCTAGCACCTAGCAAGAGAGCCTCAAGTTTAGAAAGTGCCAAGGTTGTCCTATAACCTCCCTACATCATGCCATGTGTGAATTTGCCTGTAGACATAAGTAAATTAGCTTAAATGCTAACATGCTAACGGCTACTATGCTAGCAACTAGCAAGAGGCCCTCAAGTTTAGAAAGTGCCAAGGTTGTCCTATAACCTCCCTATATCATGCCATGTGTGTATTTGCCTTTAAATGTGAGTAATTTAGCTTAAATGCTAACATGCTAACAGTTATCATGCTAGCACCTAGCAAGAGAGCCTCAAGTTTAGAAAGTGCCAAGGTTGTCCTATAACCTCCCTACATCATGCCATGTGTGTATTTGCCTATAGACATGAGTAAATTAGCGTAAATGCTAACATGCTAACATGCTAGCAATTAGCATTTAGCCACAGAGAGAGTTCAGAAGTTTATCTAAAAAATGAGCCATCAATCACGTTTCTACGTGGCCGTATGGCTGAGCTACAAGGCTGTGAAATGTCTGTAAATTCTCGTTTTCTCTGGAATGCGGCTGTTCTAAAAATAGAATTCTGTACCTAATCTACTGGCCCATTTTTGAACGTTTCGGTTAATAGCGTCGCCATGGTTACACAAAACGTTCCAAAAAATAAATACCGCTGTAGTCCCGAACGTCACGATTCCGACGGTGTAACATGTGTGGGGGTCCTTCTTGCGGTTTTGGCCGCATTACGCGCGCAAAAAAGGGAAGATTAAGATATAATAATAACTAGAAAATTCCCGCGGAAATTTTGATGGACTGGCCACCTGTGCTGTGAACCTCGGGCCCGGTGCGCCAACGGCTACCGCGGTTGCACCTAGCAAGAAAGCCTCAAGTACGGAAAAAGTTGATGCAGTCCCATAGTGTCCCCACATCATGCCAAGTGTGTAATTGCCTTTAAACTTGAGTAAATTAGCTTAAATGCTAACATGCTAACAATCATTATGCTAGCACCTAGCAAGAGAGCCTCAAGTTTAGAAAGTGCCAAGGTTGTCCTATAACCTCCCTACATCATGCCATGTGTGTATTTGCCTTTAGACATGAGTAAATTAGCTTAAATGCTAACATGCTAGCACATAGCAAGACAGCCTTAAGTTTAAAAACTGCCAAGGATGTCCTATGACGTCCCTGCATCATGCATGTGTGTATTTGCCTGTAAACGTGAGCAAATTAGCTTAAATGCTAACATGCTAACAGTCATCATGCTAGCACCTAGCAAGAGAGTCCCAAGTTTAGAAAGTGCCAAGGTTGTCCTATCACCTCCCTACATCATGCCATGTGTGTATTTGCCTTTAAACGTGAGTAAATTAGCTTAAATGCTAACATGCTAACAATCATTATGCTAGCACCTAGCAAGAGAGCCTCAAGTTTAGAAAGTGCCAAGGTTGTCCTAGAACCTCCCTACATCATGCCATGTGTGTATTTGCCTTTAGACATGAGTAAATTAGCTTAAATGCTAACATGCTAACGGCTACCATGCTAGCACCTAGCAAGAGAGCATCAAGTTGAGAAAGTGCCAAGGTTGTCCAATAACCTCCCCACATCATGCCATGTGTTTATTTGCCTTTAGACATGAGTAAATTAGCTTAAATGCTAACATGCTAACGGCTACCATGCTAGCACCTAGCAAGAAGGTTTCAAGTTTACAAAGTGCCAAGGTTGTCCTATAACCTCCCTATATCATGCCATGTGTGTATTTGCCTTTAAACGTGAGTAAATTAGCTTAAATGCTAACATGCTAACAGTTATCATGCTAGCACCTAGCAAGAGAGCATCAAGTTTAGAAAGTGCCAAGGTTGTCCTATAACCTCCCTACACCATGCCATATGTGTATTTGCCTGAAGACATGAGTAAATTAGCTTAAATGCTAACATGCTAACGGCTACCATGCTAGCACCGAGCAAGAGGGTTTCAAGTTGACAAAGTGCCAAGGTTGTCCGATAACCTCCCTACATCATGCCATGTGTGTATTTGCCTTTAAACGTGAGTAAATTAGCTTAAATGCTAACATGCTAACAGTTATCATGCTAGCACCTAGCAAGAGAGCCTCAAGTTTAGAAAGTGCCAAGGTTGTCCTATAACCTCCCTACATCATGCCATGTGTGTATTTGCCTTTAGACATGAGTAAATTAGCTTAAATGCTAACATGCTAACAATCATTATGCTAGCACCTAGCAAGAGAGCCTCAAGTTTAGAAAGTGCCAAGATTGTCCGATAACCTCCCTACATCATGCCATGTGTGTATTTGCCTTTAAACGTGAGTAAATTAGCTTAAATGCTAACATGCTAACAGTTATCATGCTAGCACCTAGCAAGAGAGCCTCAAGTTTAGAAAGTGCCAAGGTTGTCCTATAACCTCCCTACATCATGCCATGTGTGTATTTGCCTTTAGACATGAGTAAATTAGCTTAAATGCTAACATGCTAACAATCATTATGCTAGCACCTAGCAAGAGAGCCTCAAGTTTAGAAAGTGCCAAGGTTGTCCTATAACCTCCCTACATCATGCCATGTGTGTATTTGCCTTTAAATGTGAGTAAATTAGCTTAAATGCTAACATGCTAACAGTCATCATGCTAGCACCTAGCAAGAGAGCCTCAAGTTTAGAAAGTGCCAAGGTTGTCCTATAACCTCCCTATATCATGCCATGTGTGTATTTGCCTTCAATGTGAGTAAATTAGCTTAAATGCTAACATGCTAACAGTCGTCATGCTAGCACCTAGCAAGAGAGCCTCAAGTTTAGAACGTGCCAAGGTTGTCCTATAACCTCCCTACATCATGCCATGTGTGTATTTGCCTTTAGACATGAGTAAATTAGCCTAAATGCTAACATGCTAACGGCTAACATGCTAGCACCTAGCAAGACAGCCTCAAGTTTAGAAACTGCCAAGGATGCCCTATAACGTCCCAGCATCATGCATGTGTGTATTTGCCTTTAAACATGAGCAAAGTAGCTTAAATGCTAACATGCTAACAGTCATCATGCTAGCACCTAGCAAGAGAGTCCCAAGTTTAGAAAGTGCCAAGGTTGTCCTATAACATCCCTACATCATGCCATGTGTGTATTTGCATTTAGACATGAGTAAATTAGCTTAAATGCTAACATGCTAACGACTAACATGCTAGCACCTAGCAAGACAGCCTCAAGTTTAGAAACTACCAAGGTTGTCCTATAACCTCCCCACATCATGTCATGTGTATATTTGCCTTTAAACGTGAGTAAATTAGCTTAAATGCTAACATTCTAACAATCATTATGCTAGCACCTAGCAAGACAGCCTCAAGTATAGAAAGTGCCAAGGTTGTCCTATAACCTCCCTACACCATGCCATATGTGTATTTGCCTTTAGACATGAGTAAATTAGCTTAAATGCTCACATGCTAACAGTCATCATGCTAGCACCTAGCAAGAGAGCATCAAGTTGAGAAAGTGCCAAGGTTGTCCTATAACCTCCCTACATCATGCCATGTGTGTATTTGCCTTTAGACATGAGTAAATTAGCTTCAATGCTAACATGCTAACGGCTACCATGCTAGCACCTAGCAAGAGAGCATCAAGTTTAGAAAGTGCCAAGGTTGTCCTATAACCTCCCTACACCATGCCATATGTGTATTTGCCTGAAGACATGAGTAAATTAGCTTAAATGCTAACATGCTAACGGCTACCATGCTAGCACCTAGCAAGAGAGCATCAAGTTGAGAAAGTGCCAAGGTTGTCCTATAACCTCCCTACATCATGCCATGTGTGTATTTGCCTTTAAACGTGAGTAAATTAGCTTAAATGCTAACATGCTAACATGCTAGCAACTAGCATTTAGCCACAGCGAGAGTTCAGAAGTTTATCTAAAAAATGAGCCATCAATCACGTTTCTACGTGGCCGTATGGCTGAGCTACAAGGCTGTGAAAAGTCTGTAAATTCTCGTTTTCTCTGGAATGCGGCTGTTCTAAAAATAGAATGGTGTACCTAATCTAGTGGCCGATTTTTTTTTCTATCGCGAATAGCGTCGCCATGGTTACACGAAACGTTCCAAAAAATAAATACCGCTGTAGTCCCGAGCGTCACGATTCCGACGGTGTAACATGTGTGGGGGTCCTTCTTGCGGTTTTGGCCGCATTACGCGCGCAAAAATGGGAAGATTAAGATATAATAAGAAGAAAAATAACTAAACACCACAAGCAATAACAATATGGGCTGGCTCAGTAGCCAGCCCATAGACTGCTACTGCAAGTAGCAGTCTATGGGCTGGCTACTGGGCCAGTCCATAACTAGAAAATTCCCGCGGAAATTTTGATGGACTGGCCACCTGTGCTGTGAACCTCGGGCCCGGTGGGCCAACGGCTACCGCGGTAGCACCTAGCAAGAAAGCCTCAAGTACGGAAAAAGTTGATGCAGTCCCATAGTGTCCCCACATCATGCCAAGTGTGTAATTGCCTTTAAACTTGAGTAAAATAGCTTAAATGCTAACATGCTAACAATCGTTATGCTAGCACCTAGCAAGAGAGCCTCAAGTTTAGAAAGTGCCAAGGTTGTCCTATAACCTCCCTACATCATGCCATGTGTGTATTTGCCTTTAAATGTGAGTAAATTAGCTTAAATGCTAACATGCTAACAGTTATCATGCTAGCACCTAGCAAGAGAGCCTCAAGTTTAGAAAGTGCCAAGGTTGTCCTATAACCTCCCTATATCATGCCATGTGTGTATTTGCCTTTAGACATGAGTAAATTAGCTTAAATGCTAACATGCTAGCACCTAGCAAGACAGCCTTAAGTTTAGAAACTGCCAAGGATGTCCTATGACGTCCCTGCATCATGCATGTGTGTATTTGCCTTTAAACGTGAGCAAATTAGCTTAAATGCTAACATGCTAACAGTCATCATGCTAGCATCTAGCAAGAGAGTCCCAAGTTTAGAAAGTGCCAAGGTTGTCCTATCACCTCCCTACATCATGCCATGTGTGTATTTGCCTTTAAACATGAGTAAATTAGCTTAAATGCTAACATGCTAACAATCATTATGCTAGCACCTAGCAAGAGAGCCTCAAGTTTAGAAAGTGCCATGGTTGTCCTATAACCTCCCTACATCATGCCATGTGTGTATTTGCCTTTAGACATGATTAAATTAGCTTAAATGCTAACATGCTAACGGCTACCATGCTAGCACCTAGCAAGAGAGCATCAAGTTGAGAAAGTGGCAAGGTTGTCCTACAACCTCCCCACATCATGTCATGTGTGTATTTGCCTGTAAACATGAGTAAATTAGCTTAAATACTAACATGCTAACAATCATTATGCTAGCACCTAGCAAGAGAGCCTCAAGTTTAGAAAGTGCCAAGGTTGTCCTATAACCTCCCTACACCATGCCATATGTGTATTTGCCTGAAGACATGAGTAAATTAGCTTCAATGCTAACATGCTAACGGCTACCATGCTAGCACCTAGCAAGAGAGCATCAAGTTGAGAAAGTGCCAAGGTTGTCCTATAACCTCCCTACATCATGCCATGTGTGTATTTGCCTTTAGACATGAGTAAATTAGTTTAAATGCTAACATGCTAATGGCTACCATGCTAGCACCTAGCAAGAGGGTTTCAAGTTTACAAAGTGCCAAGGTTGTCCTATAACCTCCCTATATCATGCCATGTGTGCATTTGCCTTTAAACGTGAGTAAATTAGCTTAGATGCTAACATGCTAACAGTTATCATGCTAGCACCTAGCAAGAGAGCCTCAAGTTTAGAAAGTGCCAAGGTTGTCCTATAACCTCCCTGCATCATGCCAAGTGTGTATTGCCTTAAGACATGAGTAAATTAGCTTAAATGCTAACATGCTAACGGCTAACATGCTAGCACCTAGAAAGACAGACTCAAGTTTAGAAACTGCCAAGGATGTCCTATAACGTCCCTGCATCATGCATGTGTGTATTTGCCTTTAAACATGAGCAAATTAGCTTAAATGCTAACATGCTAACGGCTACCATGCTAGCACCTAGCAAGAGGGTTTCAAGTTAAGAAAGTGCCAAGGTTGACCTATAACCTCCCTATATCATGCCATGTGTGTATTTGCCTTTAAACGTGAGTAAATTAGCTTAAATGCTAACATGCTAACAGTTATCATGCTAGCACCTAGCAAGAGAGCCTCAAGATTAGAAAGTGCCAAGGTTGTCCTATAACCTCCCGACATCATGCCATGTGTGTATTTGCCGTTAGACATGACTAAATTAGCTTAAATGCTAACATGCTAACGGCTACCATGCTAGCACCTAGCAAGAGGGCCTCAAGTTTAGAAAGTGCCAAGGTTGTCCTATAACCTCCCGACATCATGCCATGTGTGTATTTGCCTTTAGACATGAGTAAATTAGCTTAAATGCTAACATGCTAACGGCTAACATGCTAGCACCTAGCAAGACGGCCTCAAGTTTAGAAACTGCCAAGGTTGTCCTATAACCTCCCTACATCATGCCATGTGTGTATTTGCCTTTAGACCTGAGTAAATTAGCTTAAATGCTAACATGCTAACAGTTATCATGCTAGCACCTAGCAAGAGAGCCTCAAGTTTAGAAAGTGCCAAGGTTGTCCTATAACCTCCCTACATCATGCCATGTGTGTATTTGCCTTTAGACATGAGTAAATTAGCATAAATGCTAACATGCTAACAGTCATCATGCTAGCACCTAGCAAGAGAGTCCCAAGTTTAGAAAGTGCCAAGGTTGTCCTATAACCTCCCGACATCATGCCATGTGTGTATTTGCCTTTAGACATGAGTAAATTAGCTTAAATGCTAACATGCTAACGGCTACCATGCTAGCACCTAGCAAGAGGGTTTCAAGTTCAGAAAGTGCCAATGTTGTCCTATAACCTCCCTATATCATGCCATGTGTGTATTTGCCTTTAAATGTGAGTAATTTAGCTTAAATGCTAACATGCTACCAGTTATCATGCTAGCACCTAGCAAGAGAGCCTCAAGTTTAGAAAGTGCCAAGGTTGTCCTATAACCTCCCTACATCATGCCATGTGTGTATTTGCCTTTAGACATGAGTAAATTAGCTTAAATGCTAACATGCTAACAGTCATCATGCTAGCACCTAGCAAGAGAGTCCCAAGTTTAGAAAGTGCCAAGGTTGTCCTATAACCTCCCGACATCATGCCATGTGTGTATTTGCCTTTAGACATGAGTAAATTAGCTTAAATGCTAACATGCTAACGGATAACATGCTAGCACCTAGCAAGACAGCCTCAAGTTTAGAAACTGCCAAGGTTGTCCTATAACCTCCCCACATCATGTCATGTGTGTATTTGCCTTTTAACGTGAGTAAATTAGCTTGAATGCTAACATGCTAACAATCATTATGCTAGCACCTAGCAAGAGAGCCTCAAGTTTAGAAAGTGCCAAGGTTGTCCTATAACCTCCCTACATCATGCCATGTGTGTATTTGCCTTTAGATGTGAGTAAATTAGCTTAAATGCTAACATGCTAACATGCTAGCAATTAACATTTAGCCACAGAGAGACTTCAGAAGTTTATCTCAAAAATTAGCCATCAATCACGTTTCTACGTGGCCGTATGGCTGAGCTACAAGGCTGTGAAAAGTCTGTAAATTCTCATTCTTTTCACTGGCATGAGCTGTTCTAAAAATAGCCCAAATGTCCCTAATTTTTTGAACCATTGATTTTTGCGTTTTTCAAACGCGAATAGCGTCGCCATGGTTACACAAAACGTTCCAAAAAATAAATACCGCTGTAGTCCCGAGTGCCACGTTTCCGGCGGTGTAACATGTGTGGGGATCCTTCCTGCGGTTTTGGCCGCATTACGCGCACAAAAGTGGGAAGATTAAGATATAAGAATAACTAGAAAATTCCCGCGGAAATTTTGATGGACTGGCCACCTGTGCTGTGAACCTCGGGCCCGGTGGGCCAACGGCTACCGCGGTAGCACCTAGCAAGAAACCCTCAAGTACGGAAAAAGTTGATGCAGTCCCATAGTGTCCCCACATCATGCCAAGTGTGTAATTGCCTTTAAACTTGAGTAAATTAGCTTAAGTGCTAACATGCTAACAATCATTATGCTAGCACCTAGCAAGAGAGCCTCAAGTTTAGAAAGTGCCAAGGTTGTCCAATAACCTCCCTACATCATGCCATGTGTGTATTTGCCTTTAAACGTGAGTAAATTAGCTTAAATGCTAACATGCTAACAGTCATCAGGCTAGCACCTAGCAAGAGAGCCTCAAGTTTAGAAAGTGCCAAGGTTGTCCTATAACCTCCCTACATCATGCCATGTGTGAATTTGCCTGTAGACATAAGTAAATTAGCTTAAATGCTAACATGCTAACGGCTACCATGCTAGCAACTAGCAAGAGGCCCTCAAGTTTAGAAAGTGCCAAGGTTGTCCTATAACCTCCCTACATCATGCCATGAGTCTATTTGCCTGTAGACATGAGTAAGTTAGCTTAAATGCTAACATGCTAACGGCTACCATGTTAGCACCTAGCAAGAGGGCCTCAAGTTTAGAAACTGCCAAGGTTGTCCTATAACCTCCCTACATCATGCCATGTGTCTATTTGCCTGTAGACATGAGTAAATTAGCTTAAATGCTAACATGCTAACGGCTACCATGGTAGCACCTAGCAAGAGAGCATCAAGTTTAGAAAGTGCCAAGGTTGTCCTATAACCTCCCTACATCATGCCATGTGTGTATATACCTTTAGACATGAGTAAATTAGCTTAAATGCTAACATGCTAACGGCTACCATGTTAGCACCTAGCAAGAGCGTTTCAAGTTTAGAAAGTGCCAAGGTTGTCCTATAACCTCCCTATATCATGCAATGTGTGTATTTGCCTTTAAACGTGAGTAAATTAGCTTAAATGCTGACATGCTAACAGTTATCATGCTAGCACCTAGCAAGAGAGCCTCAAGTTTAGAAAGTGCCAAGGTTGTCCTATAACCTCCCTACATCATGCCATGTGTGTATTTCCCTTTAGTCATGAGTAAATTAGCTAAAATGCTAACATGCTAACGGCTAACATGCTAGCACCTAGCAAGAGAGCCTCAAGTTTAGAAACTGCCAAGGTTGTCCTATGACCTCCCTACATCATGCCATGTGTGTATTTGCCTTTAGACATGAGTAAATTAGCTTAAATGCTAACATGCTAACATGCTAGCAATTAGCATTTAGCCACAGAGAGAGTTCAGACGTTTATCTCAAAAATGAGCCATCAATCACGTTTCTACGTGGCCGTATGGCTGAGCTAAAAGGCTGTGAAAAGTCTGTAAATTCTCGTTTTCTATGTGCTGTTCTAAAAATAGAACAGCGATTCCCTAATCAAGTGGCCCATTTTTTAACGTTTTCGTTAATAGCGTCACCATGGTTACACAAAACTTTCCAAAAACTAAATACCGCTGTAGTCCCGAGCGCCACGTTTCCGGCGGTGTAACATGTGTGGAGGTCCTTCTTGCGGTTTTGGCCGCATTACGCGCGCAAAAAGTGGAAGATTAAGATATAAGAATAAAAAAAATAACTAGAAAATTCCCGCGGAAATTTTGATGGACTGGCCACCTGTGCTGTGAACCTCGGGCCCGGTGGGCCAACGGCTACCGCGGTAGCACCTAGCAAAAAAGCCTCAAGTACGGAAAAAGTTGATGCAGTCCCATAGTGTCCCCACATCATGCCAAGTGTGTAATTGCCTTTAAACTTGAGTAAATTAGCTTAAATGCTAACATGCTAACAATCATTATGCTAGCACCTAGCAAGAGAGCCTCAAGTTTAGAAAATACAAAGATTGTCCTAATACCTCCCTATATCATGCCATGTGTGTATTTGCCTTTAAACGTGAGTAAATTAGCTTAAATGTTAACATGCTAACAGTTATCATGCTAGCACCTAGCAAGAGAGCCTCAAGTTTAGAAAGTGCCAAGGTTGTCCTATAACCTCCCTACATCATGCCATGTGTGTATTTGCCTTTAGACATGAGTAAATTAGCTTAAATGCTAACATGCTAACGGCTACCATGCTAGCCCCTAGCAAGACAGCCTCAAGTTTAGAAACTGCCAAGGATGTCCTATAACGTCCCTGCATCATGCATGTGTGTATTTGCCTTTAAACATTAGCAAATTAGCTTAAATGCTAACATGTTAACAGCCATCATGCTAGCACCAAGCAAGAGAGTCCCAAGTTTAGAAAGTGCCAAGGTTGTCCTATAACCTCCCTACATCATGCCATGTGTGTATTTGCCTTTAGACATGAGCAAATTAGCTTAAATGCTAACATGCTAACGGCTAACATGCTAGCACCTAGCAAGACAGCCTCAGGTTTAGAAACTGCCAAGGATGTCCTATAACGTCCCTGCATCATGTCATGTGTGTATTTGCCTTTAAATGTGAGTAAATTAGCTTAAATGCTAACATGCTAACAATCATTATGCTAGCACCTAGCAAGAGAGCCTCAAGTTTAGAAAGTGCCAAGGTTGTCCTATAACCTCCCTACACCATGCCATATGTGTATTTGCCTTTAAATGTGAGTAAATTAGCTTAAATGCTAACATGCTAACAGTCGTCATGCTAGCACCTAGCAAGAGAGCCTCAAGTTTAGAAAGTGCCAAGGTTGTCCTATAACCTCCCTACATCTTGCCATGTGTGTATTTGCCTTTAGACATGAGTAAATTAGCTTAAATGCTAACGTGCTAACGGCTACCATGCTAGCACCTAGCAAGAGGGCCTCAAGTTTAGAAACTGCCAAGGTTGTCCTATAACCTCCCCACATCATGCCATCTGTGTATTTGCCTTTAAATGTGAGTAAATTAGCTTAAATGCTAACACGCTAACAGTCATTATGCTAGCACCTAGCAAGAGAGCCTCAAGTTTAGAAAGTGCCAAGGATGTCCTATAACCTCCCTACACCATGCCATGTGTGTATTTGCCTTTAAACATTAGCAAATTAGCTTAAATGCTAACATGCTAACAGCCATCATGCTAGCACCTAGCAAGAGAGTCCCAAGTTTAGAAAGTGCCAAGGTTGTCCTATAACCTCCCTACATCATGCCATGTGTGTATTTGCCTTTAGACATGAGCAAATTAGCTTAAATGCTAACATGCTAACGGCTAACATGCTAGCACCTAGCAAGACAGCCTCAAGTTTAGAAACTGCCAAGGTTGTCCTATAACGTCCCTGCATCATGCATGTGTGTATTTGCCTTTAAACATAAGCAAATTAGCTTAAATGCTAACATGCCAACAGTCATCATGCTAGCACCTAGCAAGAGAGTCCCAAGTTTAGAGAGTGCCAAGGTTTTCCTATAACCTCCCTACATCATGCCATGTGTGTATTTGCCTTTAGACATTAGTAAATTAGCTTAAATGTTAACATGCTAACGGCTAACATGGTAGCACCTAGCAAGACACCCTCAAGTTTAGAAAGTGCCAAGGTTGTCCTATAACCTCCCTACATCATGCCATGTGTGTATTTGCCTTTAGACGTGAGTAAATTAGCTTAAATGCTAACATGCTAACGGCTAACATGCTAGCACCTAGCAAGACAGCCTCAAGTTTAGAAACTACCAAGGTTGTCCTATAACCTCCCCACATCATGTCATGTGTATATTTGCCTTTAAACGTGAGTAAATTAGCTTAAATGCTAACATGCTAACAATCATTATGCTAGCACCTAGCAAGACAGCCTCAAGTTTAGAAAGTGCCAAGGTTGTCCTATAACCTCCCTACATCATGCCATGTGTGTATTTGCCTTTAAACATGAGTAAATTAGCTTAAATGCTAACATGCTAACAGTTATCATGCTAGCACCTAGCAAGAGAGCCTCAAGTTTAGAAAGTGCCAAGGTTGTCCTATAACCTCCCTACATCATGCCATGTGTGTATTTGCCTTTAGACATGAGTAAATTAGCTTAAATGCTAAAATGCTAACGGGTCCATGCTAGCACCTAGCAAGAGAGCCTCAAGTTTAGAAAGTGCCAAGGTTGTCCTAGAACCTCCCTGCATCATGCCATGGGTGTATTTGCCTTTAGACATGAGTAAATTAGCTTAAATGCTAACATGCTAACGGCTAACATGCTAGCACCTAGCAAGACAGCCTCAAGTTTAGAAACTGCCAAGGATGTCCTATAACGTCCCTGCATCATGTCATGTGTATATTTGCCTTTAAACGTGAGTAAATTAGCTTAAATGCTAACATGCTAACAATCATTATGCTAGCACCTAGCAAGACAGCCTCAAGTTTAGAAAGTGCCAAGGTTGTCCTATAACCTCCCTACATCATGCCATGTGTGTATTTGCCTTTAGACATGAGTAAATTAGCTTAAATGCTAACATGCTAACAGTCATCATGCTAGCACCTAGCAAGAGAGTCCCAAGTTTAGAAAGTGCCAAGGTTGTCCTATAACCTCCCGACATCATGCCATGTGTGTATTTGCCTTTAGACATGAGTAAATTAGCTTAAATGCTAACATGCTAACGGATAACATGCTAGCACCTAGCAAGACAGCCTCAAGTTTAGAAACTGCCAAGGTTGTCCTATAACCTCCCCACATCATGTCATGTGTGTATTTGCCTTTTAACGTGAGTAAATTAGCTTGAATGCTAACATGCTAACAATCATTATGCTAGCACCTAGCAAGAGAGCCTCAAGTTTAGAAAGTGCCAAGGTTGTCCTATAACCTCCCTACATCATGCCATGTGTGTATTTGCCTTTAGATGTGAGTAAATTAGCTTAAATGCTAACATGCTAACATGCTAGCAATTAGCATTTAGCCACAGAGAGACTTCAGAAGTTTATCTCAAAAATTAGCCATCAATCACGTTTCTACGTGGCCGTATGGCTGAGCTACAAGGCTGTGAAAAGTCTGTAAATTCTCATTCTTTTCACTGGCATGAGCTGTTCTAAAAATAGCCCAAATGTCCCTAATTTTTTGAACCATTGATTTTTGCGTTTTTCAAACGCGAATAGCGTCGCCATGGTTACACAAAACGTTCCAAAAAATAAATACCGCTGTAGTCCCGAGTGCCACGTTTCCGGCGGTGTAACATGTGTGGGGATCCTTCCTGCGGTTTTGGCCGCATTACGCGCACAAAAGTGGGAAGATTAAGATATAAGAATAATAATAATAGCTAAACAACAATAACAATATGGGCTGGCTCAGTAGCCAGCCCATAGACTGCTACTGCAAGTAGCAGTCTATGGGCTGGCTACTGGGCCAGTCCATAACTAGAAAATTCCCGCGGAAATTTTGATGGACTGGCCACCTGTGCTGTGAACCTCGGGCCCGGTGGGCCAACGGCTACCGCGGTAGCACCTAGCAAGAAAGCCTCAAGTACGGAAAAAGTTGATGCAGTCCCATAGTGTCCCCACATCATGCCAAGTGTGTAATTGCCTTTAAACTTGAGTAAATTAGCTTAAATGCTAACATGCTAACAATCATTATGCTAGCACCTAGCAAGAGAGCCTCAAGTTTAGAAAGTGCCAAGGTTGTCCTATAACCTCCCTACATCATGCCATGTGTGTATTTGCCTTTAAATGTGAGTAAATTAGCTTAAATGCTAACATGCTAGCACCTAGCAAGACAGCCTTAAGTTTAGAAACTGCCAAGGATGTCCTATGACGTCCCTGCATCATGCATGTGTGTATTTGCCTTTAAACGTGAGCAAATTAGCTTAAATGCTAACATGCTAACAGTCATCATGCTAGCACCTAGCAAGAGAGCCTCAAGTTTAGAAAGTGCCAAGGTTGTCCTATAACCTCCCTACATCATGCCATGTGTGTATTTGCCTTTAGACATGAGTAAATTAGCTTAAATGCTAACGTGCTAACGGCTACCATGCTAGCACCTAGCAAGAGGGCCTCAAGTTTAGAAAGTGCCAAGGTTGTCCTATAACCTCCCTACATCATGTCATTTGTGCATTTGCCTGTAGACATGAGTAAAGTAGCTTAAATGCTAACATGCTAACGGCTACCATGCTAGCACCTAGCAAGAGGGCCTTAAGTTTAGAAACTGCCAAGGTTGTCCTATAACCTCCCCACATCATGCCATGTGTGTATTTGCCTTTAAACGTGAGTAAATTAGCTTATATGCTAACACGCTAACAGTCATTATGCTAGCACCTAGCAAGACAGCCTCAAGTTTAGAAACTGCCAAGGATGTCCTATAACGTCCCTGCATCATGCATATGTGTATTTGCCTTTAAACATGAGCAAATTAGCTTAAATGCTAACATGCTAACAGTCATCATGCTAGCACCTAGCAAGAGAGTCCCAAGTTTAGAAAGTGCCAAGGTTGTCCTATACATCCCTACATCATGCCATGTGTGTATTTGCCTTTAGACATGAGTAAATTAGCTTAAATGCTAACATGCTAACGGCTAACATGCTAGCACCTAGCAAGACAGCCTCAAGTTTAGAAACTGCCAAGGATGTCCTATAACGTCCCTGCATCATGCATATGTGTATTTGCCTTTAAACATGAGCAAATTAGCTTAAATGCTAACATGCTAACAGTCATCATGCTAGCACCTAGCAAGAGAGTCCCAAGTTTAGAAACTGCCAAGGATGTCCTATGACGTCCCTGCATCATGCATGTGTGTATTTGCCTTTAAACGTGAGCAAATTAGCTTAAATGCTAACATGCTAACAGTCATCATGCTAGCACCTAGCAAGAGAGTCCCAAGTTTAGAAAGTGCCAAGGTTGTCCTATCACCTCCCTACATCATGCCATGTGTGTATTTGCCTTTAAACGTGAGTAAATTAGCTTAAATGCTAACATGCTAACAATCATTATGCTAGCACCTAGCAAGAGAGCCTCAAGTTTAGAAAGTGCCAAGGTTGTCCTATAACCTACCTACATCATGCCATGTGTGTATTTGCCTTTAGACATGAGTAAATTAGCTTAAATGTTAACATGCTAACGGCTACCACGCTAGCACCTAGCAAGAGAGCATCAAGTTGAGAAAGTGCCAAGGTTGTCCTATAGCCTCCCTACATCATGCCATGTGTGTATTTGCCTTTAGACATGAGTAAATTAGCTTAAATGCTAACATGCTAACGGCTACCATGCTAGCACCTAGCAAGAGGGTTTCAAGTTTACAAAGTGCCAAGGTAGTCCTATAACCTCCCTATATCATGCCATGTGTGTATTTGCCTTTAAACGTGAGTAAATTAGCTTAGATGCTAACATGCTAACAGTTATCATGCTAGCACCTAGCAAGAGAGCCTCAAGTTTAGAAAGCGCCAAGGTTGTCCTATAACCTCCCTACACCATGCCATGTGTGTATTTGTCTGAATACATGAGTAAATTAGCTTAAATGCTAACATGCTAACGGCTAACATGCTATCACCTAGCATGACAGCCTCAAGTTTAGAAACTGCCATGGATGTCCTATGACGTCCCTGCATCATGCATGTGTGTATTTGCCTTTAAACATGAGCAAATTAGCTTAAATGCTAACATGCTAACAGTCATCATGCTAGCACCTAGCAAGAGAGCCTCAAGTTTAGAAAGTGCCAAGGTTGTCCTATAACCTCCCTACATCATGCCATGTGTGTATTTGCCTTTAGACGTGAGTAAATTAGCTTAAATGCTAACATGCTAACGGCTGACATGCTAGCACTTAGCAAGACAGCCTCAAGTTTAGAAACTACCAAGGTTGTCCTATAACCTCCCCACATCATGTCATGTGTGTATTTGCCTTTAAACGTGAGTAAATTAGCTCAAATGCTAACATGCTAACAATCATTATGCTAGCACCTAGCAAGAGAGCCTCAAGTTTAGAAACTGCCAAGGTTGTCCTATAACCTCCCCACATCATGCCATGTTTGTATTTGCCTTTAAACGTGAGCAAATTAGCTTAAATGCTAACATGCTAACAGTCATTATGCTAGCACCTAGCAAGAGAGCCTCAAGGTCAGAAAGTGCCAAGGATGTCCTATAACGTCCCCGCATCATGCATGTGTGTATTTGCCTTTAAATATGAGCAAAGTAGCTTAAATGCTAACATGCTAACAGTCGTCATGTTAGCACCTAGCAAGAGAGCCTCAAGTTTAGAAAGTGCCAAGGTTGTCCTATAACCTCCCTACATCATGCCATGTGTGTATTTGCCTTTAGACATGAGTAAATTAGCTTAAATGCTAACATGCTAACGGCTACCATGCTAGCACCTAGCAAGAGGGTTTCAAGTTTACAAAGTGCCAAGGTTGTCCTTCAACCTCCCAATATCATGCCATGTGTGTATTTGCCTTTAAACATGAGTAAATTAGCTTAAATGCTAACATGCTATCAATCATTATGCTAACACCTAGCAAGAGAGCCTCACGTTTAGAAAGTGCCCAAGGTTGTCCTATAACCTCCCTACATCATGCCATATGTGTAGTTGCCTGAAGACATGAGTAAATTAGCTTAAATGATAACATGCTAACGGCTACCATGCTCGCACCTAGCAAGAAAGCATCAAGTTGAGAAAGTGCCAAGGTTGTCCTATAACCTCCCTACATCATGCCATATGTGTATTTGCCTGAAGACATGAGTAAATTAGCTTAAATGCTAACATGCTAACGGCTACCATGCTAGCACCTAGCAAGAGAGCATCAAGTTGAGAAAGTGCCAAGGTTGTCCTATAACCTCCCTACATCATGCCATGTGTGTATTTGCCTTTAGACATGAGTAAATTAGCTTAGATGCTAACATGCTAACGGCTACCATGTTAGCACCTAGCAAGAGGGTTTCAAGTTTAGAAAGTGCCAAGGTTGTCCTATAACCTCCCTATATCATGCCATGTGTGTATTTGCCTTTAAACGTGAGTAAATTAGCTTAAATGTTAACATGCTAACAGTTATCATGCTAGCACCTAGCAAGAGAGCCTCAAGATTAGAAAGTGCCAAGGTTGTCCTATAACCTCCCTACATCATGCCATGTGTGTATTTGCCTTTAGACATGAGTAAATTAGCTTAAATGCTAACATGCTAACGGCTAACATGCTAGCACCTAGCAAGAGAGCCTCAAGTTTAGAAACTGCCAAGGTTGTCCTATGACCTCCCTGCATCATGCCATGTGTGTATTTGCCTTTAGACATGAGTAAATTGGCTTCAATGCTAACATGCTAACATGCTAGCAATTAGCATTTAGCCACAGAGAGAGTTCAGAAGTTTATCTAAAAAATGAGCCATCAATCACGTTTCTACGTGGCCGTATGGCTGAGCTACAAGGCTGTGAAAAGTCTGTAAATTTTCGTTTCTTTCACTGGCATGAGCTGTTCTAAAAATAGAACTGGGGTGTCCCTAATATAGTGGCCGATTTTTTTTTCTATCGCGAATACCGTCGCCATGGTTACACGAAACGTTCCAAAAAATAAATACCGCTGTAGTCCCGAGCGTCACGATTCCGGCGGTGTACCATGTGTGGGGGTCCTTCATGTGGTTTCGGCCGCATTACGCGCGTAAAAAGTGGAAGATTAAGATATAAGAATAAAAATAATTATAACTAGAAAATTCCCGCGGAAATTTTGATGGACTGGCCACCTGTGCTGTGAACCTCGGGCCCGGTGGGCCAACGGCTACCGCGGTAGCACCTAGCAAGAAAGCCTCAAGTACGGAAAAAGTTGATGCAGTCCCATAGTGTCCCCACATCATGCCAAGTGTGTAATTGCCTTTAAACTTGAGTAAATTAGCTTAAATGCTAACATGCTAACAATCATTATGCTAGCACCTAGCAAGAGAGCCTCAAGTTTAGAAAGTGCCAAGGTTGTCCTATAACCTCCCTACATCATGCCATGTGTGTATTTGCCTTTAAACGTGAGTAAATTGGCTTAAATGCTAACATGCTTACAGTTATCATGCTACCACCTAGCAAGAGAGCCTCAAGTTTAGAAAGTGCCAAGGTTGTCCTATAACCTCCCTACATCATGCCATGTGTGTATTTGCCTTTAGACATGAGTAAATTAGCTTTAATGCTAACATGCTAACAATCATTATGCTAGCACCTAGCAAGAGAGCCTCAAGTTTAGAAAGTGCCAAGGTTGTCCTATAACCTCCCTACACCATGCCATATGTGTATTTGCCTGAAGACATGAGTAAATTAGCTTAAATGCTAACATGATAACGGCTACCATGCTAGCACCTAGCAAGAGGGTTTCAAGTTTAGAAAGTGCCAAGGTTGTCCTATAACCTCCCTATATCATGCCATGTGTGTATTTGCCTTAAAATGTGAGTAAATTAGCTTAAATGTTAACATGCTAACAGTTATCATGCTAGCACCTAGCAAGAGACCCTCAAGTTTAAAAAGTGCCAAGGTTGTCCTATAACCTCCCTACATCATGTCATGTGTGCATTTGCCTGTAGACATGAGTAAATTAGCTTAAATGCTAACATGCTAACGGCTACCATGCTAGCACCTAGCAAGAGGGCCTGAAATTTAGAAACTGCCAAGGTTGTCCTATAACCTCCCCACATCATGCCATGTGTGTATTTGCCTTTAAACGTGAGTAAATTAGCTTATATGCTAACACGCTAACAGTCATTATGCTAGCACCTAGCAAGAGAGCCTCAAGTTTAGAAAGTGCCAAGGATGTCCTATAATATCCCTGCATCATGCATGTGTGTATTTGCCTTTAAACATGAGCAAATTAGCTTAAATGCTAACATGCTAACAGTCATCATGCTAGCACCTAGCAAGAGACCCTCAAGTTTAGAAAGTGCCAAGTCTGTCCTATAACCTCCCTACATCATGTCATGTGTGTATTTGCCTTTAGACATGAGTAAATTAGCTTAAATGCTAACATGCTAACGGCTAACATGCTAGCACCTAGCAAGAGAGTTTCAAGTTTACAAAGTGCCAAGGTTGTCCTTCAACCTCCCTATATCATGCCATGTGTGTATTTGCCTTTAAACGTGAGTAAATTAGCTTAAATGCTAACATGCTAACGGCTACCATGCTAGCACCTAGCAAGAGAGCATCAAGTTTAGAAAGTGCCAAGGTTGTCCTATAACGTCCCTGCATCATGCATGTGTGTATTTGCCTTTAAACATAAGCAAATTAGCTTAAATGCTAACATGCTAACAATCATTATGCTAGCACCTAGCAAGAGAGCCTCAAGTTTAGAAAGTGCCAAGGTTGTCCTATAACCTCCCTACATCATGCCATGTGTGTATTTGCCTTTAAACGTGAGTAAATTAGTTTAAATGCTAACATGCTAACAGTTATCATGCTAGCACCTAGGAAGAGAGCCTCAAGTATAGAAAGTGCCAAGGTTGTCCTATAACCTCCCTACATCATGCCATGTGTGTATTTGACTTTAGACATGAGTAAATTAGCTTAAATGCTAACATGCTAGCACCTAGCAAGACAGCCTTAAGTTTAGAAACTGCCAAGGATGTCCTATGACGTCCCTGCATCATGCATGTGTGTATTTGCCTTTAAACATGAGCAAATTAGCTTAAATGCTAACATGCTAACAGTCATCATGCTAGCACCTAGCAAGAAAGTCCCAAGTTTAGAAAGTGCCAAGGTTGTCCTATCACCTCCCTACATCATGCCATGTGTGTATTTGCCTTTAAACGTGAGTAAATTAGCTTAAATGCTAACATGCTAACAATCATTATGCTAGTGTAGCACATATGAGAAATGCAAGAAAAGGTAAAGATTAATTAAATAGAAGTATGGACTAGCTCAGAAGATCTATGCTCGGCTCTAGGGAGGTTGAGGTGCAGTAATATCACAGAAGACACAAAATGTTCTTTTAAGTGGCTTGGTGCGTTATTATTTGGTTTAAGTGCAAACAGTGACAAATTATTTACAATATACACAAACGGCAGTAAAATGGTATAGAGGGTTCGGGAATTCCAATAGCTGATGAAGTGCACTTCAGTCTTTCAATCTAGTTCATTTGTTTCTTACAAATAAAGAAATCACAATTCAACAGTGGTTCAGCACAGTCCAGGGTGTAAATGCCCTTAAGCTCACACAAAGCACAATATCACAGTATTCACAATAAAGGGTCAGTGGCCACAACAATGTGTGGAGCGAATGTCCATCTCATAGAGACCCAGAGTCCATGGTATATGTGGAGATTGTCCAGGATCGCGCGCAACAGAGTTCATATGTGAACAGAAAGTGACCAGTGCATAGGTGGGAGAGAACTGGCTGCCAACACCCCTACCAGACCGCAGGAGGATGTTGAAGTGGTTCGGTTCCCTTTGGGTCTAGCTCGCCTCGTAGCATGGGGGTTGTCCCCAACCGCCCACACCTGGCCTGTATATCACAGACAGGGCCACTATCAGTAAATCAATCAATTATCATTAGCTAGCTCAGTGTACACAAATCCATTAATCAGTATGCAAAATCCATTATACATCAGAATATGAAAATACATTTCCAAATATCAACCCCGGTTTAGCTTTAAAGAGGATTGTTTTAAAATGCAATTTAAGGTGCATAACATTCAGAATACACAGTAATCAAAAGCAGTAGCTCACTATTTAAACAGTTAATTCTATTTGGCCAAATCAAGTTAAAAAGTTGGATTATCGTTTTGGGGGTTAGCATAACAATGAATCGCATTACAGCGGCGAAGTTTGTTGCCGATCGCATTGATATGCTAACGCTACATAAGCTAACCACACACACAACAATAGCATTCAGACTCACCAATTCCCCTCGTAATTCAGTCCCCGCTAGAACCCAGATGTCTGCAGCGACGGTACGCGGCTTCTACAAGTTTTATAATGCACAAAGTTTTAGAGAACGATCAACAATATATATATAAGTTGAAGTAGTTTGTTCGAGACTAACCGTGTTAGCAGCGTCTCCTCCCCAGTGTGTGTGAGGGAGAGCGCACCGGTGTATTTGATTGCGGCCCGGGCGAACCTGATTGGCTGAGACGCAGCGCAAGCGGAAGACGTTCCGTCTTCCGTCATGTGACTGGGTTGCATTCACAGACGTTATAAAAGACCGGGGAATATTTTTATATTATATAAATATTTAATAATTTTATTATAAAATATATTTTCATTATTTTCCAAGGATGCATAACTTCTATGTGGGTTACACTAGCACCTAGCAAGAGAGCCTCAAGTTTAGAAAGTGCCAAGTTTGTCCTATAACCTCCCTACATCATGCCATATGTGTAATTGCCTTTAGACATGAGTAAATTAGCTTAAATGCTAACATGCTAACGGCTAACATGCTAGCACCTAGCATGACAGCCTCAAGTTTAGAAACTGCCATGGATGTCCTATGACGTTCCTGCATCATGCATGTGTGTATTTGCCTTTAAACATGAGCAAATTAGCTTAAATGCTAACATGCTAACAGTCATCATGCTAGCACCTAGCAAGAGAGCCTCAAGTTTAGAAAGTGCCAAGGTTGTCCTATAACCTCCCTACATCATGCCATGTGTGTATTTGCCTTTAGACGTGAGTAAATTAGCTTAAATGCTAACATGCTAACGGCTAACATGCTAGCACTTAGCAAGACAGCCTCAAGTGTAGAAACTACCGAGGTTGTCCTATAACCTCCCCACATCATGTCATGTGTGTATTTGCCTTTAAACGTGAGTAAATTAGCTCAAATGCTAACATGCTAACAATCATTATGCTAGCACCTAGCAAGAGAGCCTCAAGTTTAGAAAGTGCCAAGGTTGTCCTATAACCTCCCTACATCATGCCATGTGTGTAGTTGCCTTTAGACATGAGTAAATTAGCCTAAATGCTAACATGCTAACGGCTACCATGCTAGCACCTAGCAAGAGGGCCTCAAGTTTAGAAACTGCCAAGGTTGTCCTATAACCTCCCCACATCATGCCATGTTTGTATTTGCCTTTAAACGTGAGCAAATTAGCTTAAATGCTAACATGCTAACAGTCATTATGCTAGCACCTAGCAAGAGAGCCTCAAGGTCAGAAAGTGCCAAGGATGTCCTATAACGTCCCCGCATCATGCATGTGTGTATTTGCCTTTAAACATGAGCAAAGTAGCTTAAATGCTAACATGCTAACAGTCGTCATGCTAGCACCTAGCAAGAGAGCCTCAAGTTTAGAAAGTGCCAAGGTTGTCCTATAACCTCCCTACATCATGCCATATGTGTATTTGCCTGAAGACATGAGTAAATTAGCTTAAATGCTAACATACTAACGGCTACCATGCTAGCACCTAGCAAGAGAGCATCAAGTTGAGAAAGTGCCAAGGTTGTCCTATAACCTCCCTACATCATGCCATGTGTGTATTGTCCTTTAGACATGAGTAAATTAGCTTAGATGCTAACATGCTAACGGCTACCATGTTAGCACCTAGCAAGAGGGTTTCAAGTTTAGAAAGTGCCAAGGTTGTCCTATAACCTCCCTATATCATGCCATGTGTGTATTTGCCTTTAAACGTGAGTAAATTAGCTGAAATGTTAACATGCTAACAGTTATCATGCTAGCACCTAGCAAGAAAGTCCCAAGTTTAGAAAGTGCCAAGGTTGTCCTATCACCTCCCTACATCATGCCATGTGTGTATTTGCCTTTAAACGTGAGTAAATTAGCTTAAATGCTAACATGCTAACAATCATTATGCTAGCACCTAGCAAGAGAGCCTCAAGTTTAGAAAGTGCCAAGGTTGTCCTATAACCTCCCTACATCATGCCATGTGTGTATTTGCCTTTAGACATGAGTAAATTAGCTTAAATGCTAACGTGCTAACGGCTACCATGCTAGCAACTAGCAAGAGGGCCTCAAGTTTAGAAAGTGCCAAGGTTGTCCTGTAACATCCCTACACCATGCCATGTGTGTATTTGCCTGTAGACATGAGTAAATTAGCCTAAATGCTAACATGCTAGCACCTAGCAAGAGGGCCTCAAGTTTAGAAACTGCCAAGGTTGTCCTATAACCTCCCCACATCATGCCATGTTTGTATTTGCCTTTAAACGTGAGCAAATTAGCTTAAATGCTAACATGCTAACAGTCATTATGCTAGCACCTAGCAAGAGAGCCTCAAGGTCAGAAAGTGCCAAGGATGTCCTATAACGTCCCCGCATCATGCATGTGTGTATTTGCCTTTAAACATGAGCAAAGTAGCTTAAATGCTAACATGCTAACAGTCGTCATGCTAGCACCTAGCAAGAGAGCCTCAAGTTTAGAAAGTGCCAAGGTTGTCCTATAACCTCCCTACATCATGCCATGCGTGTATTTGCCTTTAGACATGAGTAAATTAGCTTAAATGCTAACATGCTAACGGCTACCATGCTAGCACCTAGCAAGAGGGTTTCAAGTTTACAAAGTGCCAAGGTTGTCCTTCAACCTCCCAATATCATGCCATGTGTGTATTTGCCTTTAAACGTGAGTAAATTAGCTTAAATGCTAACATGCTATCAATCATTATGCTAGCACCTAGCAAGAGAGCCTCACGTTTAGAAAGTGCCCAAGTTTGTCCTATAACCTCCCTACATCATGCCATATGTGTAGTTGCCTGAAGACATGAGTAAATTAGCTTAAATGATAACATGCTAACGGCTACCATGCTCGCACCTAGCAAGAAAGCATCAAGTTGAGAAAGTGCCAAGGTTGTCCTATAACCTCCCTACATCATGCCATATGTGTATTTGCCTGAAGACATGAGTAAATTAGCTTAAATGCTAACATGCTAACGGCTACCATGCTAGCACCTAGCAAGAGAGCATCAAGTTGAGAAAGTGCCAAGGTTGTCCTATAACCTCCCTACATCATGCCATGTGTGTATTTGCCTTTAGACATGAGTAAATTAGCTTAGATGCTAACATGCTAACGGCTACCATGTTAGCACCTAGCAAGATGGTTTCAAGTTTAGAAAGTGCCAAGGTTGTCCTATAACCTCCCGATATCATGCCATGTGTGTATTTGCCTATAAACGTGAGTAAATTAGCTTAAATGCTAACATGCTAACAGTTATCATGCTAGCATCTAGCAAGAGAGCCTCAAGTTTAGAAAGTGCCAAGGTTGTCCTATAACCTCCCTGCATCATGCCATGGGTGTATTTGCCTTTAAACATGAGTAAATTAGCTTAAATGCTAACATGCTAACATGCTAACAATTAGCATTTAGCCACAGAGAGAGTTCAGAAGTTTATCTAAAAAATGAGCCATCAACCACGTTTCTACGTGCCCGTATGGCTGAGCTACAAGGCTGTGAAATGTCTGTAAATTCTCGTTTTCTCTGGAATGCGGCTGTTCTGAAAATAGAATTCTGTACCTAATCAACTGGCCCATTTTTGAACGTTTCGGTTAATAGCGTCGCCATGGTTACACAAAACGTTCCAAAAAATAAATACCGCTGTAGTCCCGAGCGTCACGATTCCGACGGTGTAACATGTGTGGGGGTCCTTCTTGCGGTTTTGGCCGCATTACGCGCGCAAAAAAGGGAAGATTAAGATATAATAATAACTAGAAAATTCCCGCGGAAATTTTGATGGACTGGCCACCTGTGCTGTGAACCTCGGGCCCGGTGCGCCAACGGCTACCGCGGTAGCACCTAGCAAGAAAGCCTCAAGTACGGAAAAAGTTGATGCAGTCCCATAGTGTCCCCACATCATGCCAAGTGTGTAATTGCCTTTAAACTTGAGTAAATTAGCTTAAATGCTAACATGCTAACAATCATTATGCTAGCACCTAGCAAGAGAGCCTCAAGTTTAGAAAGTGCCAAGGTTGTCCTATAACCTCCCTACATTATGCCATGTGTGTATTTGCCTTTAAACATGAGTAAATTAGCTTAAATGCTAACATGCTAACAGTCATCATGCTAGCACCTAGCTAGAGAGTCCCAAGTTTAGAAAGTGACAAGGTTGTCCTGTAACCTCCCTACATCATGCCATGTGTGTATTTGCCTTTAGACATGAGTAAATTAGCTTAAATGCTAACATGCTAACGGCTAACATGCTAGCACCTAGCAAGACAGCCTCAAGTTTAGAAACTACCAAGGTTGTCCTATAGCCTCCCCACATCATGTCATGTGTGTATTTGCCTTTAAACGTGAGTAAATTAGCTTAAATGCTAACATGCTAACAATCATTATGCTAGCACCTAGCAAGAGAGCCTCAAGTTTAGAAAGTGCCAAGGTTGTCCTATAACCTCCCTACACCATGCCATATGTGTATTTGCCTGAAGACATGAGTAAATTAGCTTAAATGCTAACATGCTAACGGCTACCATGCTAGCACCTAGCAAGAGAGCATCAAGTTGAGAAAGTGCCAAGGTTGTCCTATAACCTCCCTACATCATGCCATGTGTGTATTTGCCTTTAGACATGAGTAAATTAGCTTAAATGCTAACATGCTAACGGCTACCATGTTAGCACCTAGCAAGAGGGTTTCAAGTTTAGAAAGTGCCAAGGTTGTCCTATAACCTCCCTATATCATGCCATGTGTGTATTTGCCTTTAAACGTGAGTAAATTAGCTTAAAGGCTAACATGCTAACAGTTATCATGCTAGCACCTAGCAAGAGAGCCTCAAGTTTAGAAAGTGCCAAGGTTGTCCTATAACCTCCCTACATCATGCCATGTGTGTATTTGCCTTTAGACATGAGTAAATTAGCTTAAATGCTAACATGCTAACGGCTAACATGCTAGCACCTAGCAAGAGAGCCTCAAGTTTAGAAACTGCCAAGGTTGTCCTATGACCTCCCTACATCATGCCATGTGTGTATTTGCCTTTAGACATGAGTAAATTAGCTTAAATGCTAACATGCTAACATGCTAGCAATTAGCATTTAACATTGTATTTGCCTTTAGACATGAGTAAATTAGCTTAAATGCTAACATGCTAACGGCTAACATGCTAGCACCTAGCAAGACAGCCTCAATTTTAGAAACTGCCAAGGATGTCCTATAACGTCCCTGCATCATGCATATGTGTATTTGCCTTTAAACATGAGCAAATTAGCTTAAATGCTAACATGCTAACAGTCATCATGCTAGCACCTAGCAAGAGAGTCCCAAGTTTAGAAAGTGCCAAGGTTGTCCTATAACCTCCCTACATCATGCCATGTGTGTATTTGCCTTTAAACATGAGTAAATTAGCTTAAATGCTAACATGCTAACAATCATTATGCTAGCACCTAGCAAGAGAGCCTCAAGTTTAGAAAGTGCCAAGGATGTCCTATAACGTCCCTGCATCATGCATGTGTGTATTTGCCTTTAAACATGAGCAAATTAGCTTAAATGCTAACATGCTAACAGTCATCATGCTAGCACCTAGCAAGAGAGTCCCAAGTTTAGAAAGTGCCAAGGGTGTCCTATAACCTCCCTACATCATGCCATGTGTGTATTTGCCTTTAGACATGAGTAAATTAGCTTAAATGCTAACATGCTAACGGCTAACATGCTATCACCTAGCAAGAGAGTTTCAAGTTTACAAAGTGCCAAGGTTGTCTTTCAACCTCCCTATATCATGCCATGTGTGTATATGCCTTTAAACGTGAGTAAATTAGCTTAAATGCTAACATGCTAACGGCTACCACGCTAGCACCTAGCAAGAGAGCATCAAGTTGAGAAAGTGCCAAGGTTGTCCTATAACCTCCCCACATCATGTCATGTGTGTATTTGCCTTTAAACGTGAGTAAATTAGCTTAAATGCTAACATGCTTACAATCATTATGCTAGCACCTAGCAAGAGAGCCTCAAGTTTAGAAAGTGCCAAGGTTGTCCTATAACCTCCCTACATCATGTCATGTGTGTATTTGACTTTAGACATGAGTAAATTAGCTTAAATGCTAACATGCTAACGGCTAACAAGCTAGCACCTAGCAAGAGAGTTTCAAGTTTACAAAGTGCCAAGGTTGTCCTTCAACCTCCCTATATCATGCCATGTGTGTATTTGCCTTTAAACGTGGGTAAATTAGCTTAAATGCTAACATGCTAACAGTTATCATGCTAGCACCTAGCAAGAGACCCTCAAGTTTAGAAAGTGCCAAGGTTGTCCTATAACCTCCCTACATCATGCCATGTGTGTATTTGCCTTTAGACATGAGTAAATTAGCTTAAATGCTAACATGCTAACGGCTAACATGCTAGCACCTAGCAAGACAGCCTCAATTTTAGAAACTGCCAAGGATGTCCTATAACGTCCCTGCATCATGCATATGTGTATTTGCCTTTAAACATGAGCAAATTAGCTTAAATGCTAACATGCTAACAGTCATCATGCTAGCACCTAGCAAGAGAGTCCCAAGTTTAGAAAGTGCCAAGGTTGTCCTATAACCTCCCTACATCATGCCATGTGTGTATTTGCCTTTAAACATGAGTAAATTAGCTTAAATGCTAACATGCTAACAATCATTATGCTAGCACCTAGCAAGAGAGCCTCAAGTTTAGAAAGTGCCAAGGATGTCCTATAACGTCCCTGCATCATGCATGTGTGTATTTGCCTTTAAACATGAGCAAATTAGCTTAAATGCTAACATGCTAACAGTCATCATGCTAGCACCTAGCAAGAGAGTCCCAAGTTTAGAAAGTGCCAAGGGTGTCCTATAACCTCCCTACATCATGCCATGTGTGTATTTGCCTTTAGACATGAGTAAATTAGCTTAAATGCTAACATGCTAACGGCTAACATGCTATCACCTAGCAAGAGAGTTTCAAGTTTACAAAGTGCCAAGGTTGTCTTTCAACCTCCCTATATCATGCCATGTGTGTATATGCCTTTAAACGTGAGTAAATTAGCTTAAATGCTAACATGCTAACGGCTACCACGCTAGCACCTAGCAAGAGAGCATCAAGTTGAGAAAGTGCCAAGGTTGTCCTATAACCTCCCCACATCATGTCATGTGTGTATTTGCCTTTAAACGTGAGTAAATTAGCTTAAATGCTAACATGCTTACAATCATTATGCTAGCACCTAGCAAGAGAGCCTCAAGTTTAGAAAGTGCCAAGGTTGTCCTATAACCTCCCTACATCATGTCATGTGTGTATTTGACTTTAGACATGAGTAAATTAGCTTAAATGCTAACATGCTAACGGCTAACAAGCTAGCACCTAGCAAGAGAGTTTCAAGTTTACAAAGTGCCAAGGTTGTCCTTCAACCTCCCTATATCATGCCATGTGTGTATTTGCCTTTAAACGTGGGTAAATTAGCTTAAATGCTAACATGCTAACAGTTATCATGCTAGCACCTAGCAAGAGACCCTCAAGTTTAAAAAGTGCCAAGGTTGTCCTATAACCTCCCTATATCATGCCATGTGTGTATTTGCCTTTAAACGTGAGTAAATTAGCTTAAATGCTAACACGCTAACAGTCATTATGCTAGCACCTAGCAAGACAGCCTCAAGTTTAGAAACTGCCAAGGATGTCCTATAACGTCCCTGCATCATGCATGTGTGTATTTGCCTTTAAACATGAGCAAATTAGCTTAAATGCTAACATGCTAACAGTCATCATGCTAGCACCTAGCAAGAGAGTCCCAAGTTTAGAAAGTGCCAAGGTTGTCCTATAACGTCCCTGCATCATGCATGTGTGTATTTGCCTTTAAACATAAGCAAATTAGCTTAAATGCTAACATGCTAACGGCTAACATGCTAGCACCGAGCAAGACAGCCTCACGTTTAGAAACTGGCAAGGATGTCCTATAACGTCCCCACATCATGCCATGTGTGTATTTGCCTTTAAACGTGAGTAAATTAGCTTAAATGCTAACATGCTAACAATCATTATGCTAGCACCTAGCAAGAGAGTCCCAACTTTAGAAAGTGCCAAGGTTGTCCTATAACCTCCCTACATCATGCCATCTGTGTATTTGCCTTTAGACATGAGCAAATTAGCTTAAATGCTAACATGCTAACGGCTAACATGCTACCACATAGCAAGACAGCCCCAAGTTTAGAAACTGCAAAGGATGTCCAATAACGTCCCTGCATCATGCATGTGTGTATTTGCCTTTAAACATGAGCAAATTAGCTTAAATGCTAACATGCTAACAGTCATCATGCTAGCACCTAGCAAGAGAGTCCCAACTTTAGAAAGTGCCAAGGTTGTCCTATAACCTCCCTACATCACGCCATCTGTGTATTTGCCTTTAGACATGAGCAAATTAGCTTAAATGCTAACATGCTAACGGCTAACATGCTAGCACCTAGCAAGACAGCCTCAAGTTTAGAAACTGCCAAGGTTGTCCTATAACGTCCCTGCATCATGCATGTGTGTATTTGCCTTTAAACATAAGCAAATTAGCTTAAATGCTAACATGCTAACAGTCATCATGCTAGCACCTAGCAAGAGAGTCCCAAGTTTAGAAAGTGCCAACGTTGTCCTATAACCTCCCTACATCATGCCATGTATGTATTTGCCTTTAAATGTGAGTAAATTAGCTAAAATGTTAACATGCTAACAGTCGTCATGCTAGCACCTAGCAAGAGAGCCTCAAGTTTAGAAAGTGCCAAGGTTGTCCTATAACCTCCCTACATCATGCCATGTGTGTATTTGCCTTTAGACATGAGTCAATTAGCTTAAATGCTAACATGCTAACGGCTAACATGCTAGCACCTAGCAAGACAGCCTCAAGTTTAGAAACTGCCAAGGTTGTCCTAGAACCTCCCTGCGTCATGCCATGGGTGTATTTGCCTTTAAACATGAGTAAATTAGCTTAAATGCTAACATGCTAACATGCTAACAATTAGCATTTAGCCACAGAGAGAGTTCAGAAGTTTATCTAAAAAATGAGCCATCAACCACGTTTCTACGTGGCCGTATGGCTGAGCTACAAGGCTGTGAAATGTCTGTTAATTCTCGTTTTCTCTGGAATGCGGCTGTTCTAAAAATAGAATTCTGTACCTAATCAACTGGCCCATTTTTGAACGTTTCGGTTAATAGCGTCGCCATGGTTACACAAAACGTTCCAAAAAATAAATACCGCTGTAGTCCCGAGCGTCACGATTCCGACGGTGTAACATGTGTGGGGGTCCTTCTTGCGGTTTTGGCCGCATTACGCGCGCAAAAAAGGGAAGATTAAGATATAATAATAACTAGAAAATTCCCGCGGAAATTTTGATGGACTGGCCACCTGTGCTGTGAACCTCGGGCCCGGTGGGCCAACGGCTACCGCGGTAGCACCTAGCAAGAAAGCCTCAAGTACGGAAAAAGTTGATGCAGTCCCATAGTGTCCCCACATCATGCCAAGTGTATAATTGCCTTTAAACTTGAGTAAATTAGCTTAAATGCTAACATGCTAACAATCATTATGCTAGCACCTAGCAAGAGAGCCTCAAGTTTAGAAAGTGCCAAGGTTGTCCTATAACCTCCCTACATCATGCCATGTGTGTATTTGCCTTTAGACATGAGTAAATTAGCTTAAATGCTAACATGCTAGCACCTAGCAAGACAGCATTAAGTTTAGAAACTGCCAAGGATGTCCTATGACGTCCCTGCATCATGCATGTGTGTATTTACCTTTAAACGTGAGCAAATTAGCTTAAATGCTAACATGCTAACAGTCATCATGCTAGCACCTAGCAAGAGAGTCCCAAGTTTAGAAAGTGCCAAGGTTGTCCTAGAACCTCCCTGCATCATGCCATGGGTGTATTTGCCTTTAAACATGAGTAAATTAGCTTAAATGCTAACATGCTAACATGCTAGCAATTAGCATTTAGCCACAGAGAGAGTTCAGAAGTTTATCTAAAAAATGAGCCATCAACCACGTTTCTACGTGGCCGTATGGCTGAGCTACAAGGCTGTGAAAAGTCTGTAAATTCTCGTTTTCTCTGGAATGCGGCTGTTCTAAAAATAGAATGGTGTACCTAATCTAGTGGCCGATTTTTTTTTCTATCGCAAATAGCGTCGCCATGGTTACACGAAACGTTCCAAAAAATAAATACCGCTGTAGTCCCGAGCGTCACGATTCCGACGGTGTAACATGTGTGGGGGTCCTTCTTGCGGTTTTGGCCGCATTACGCGCAAAAAAAGTGGAAGATTAAGATATAAGAATAACTAGAAAATTCCCGCGGAAATTTTGATGGACTGGCCACCTGTGCTGTGAACCTCGGGCCCGGTGCGCCAACGGCTACCGCGGTAGCACCTAGCAAGAAAGCCTCAAGTACGGAAAAGGTTGATGCAGTCCCATAGTGTCCCCACATCATGCCAAGTGTGTATTTGCCTTTAAACGTGAGTAAATTAGCTTAAATGCTAACATGCTCACAATCATTATGCTAGCACCTAGCAAGACAGCCTCAAGTTTAGAAAGTACCAAGGTTGTCCTATAACCTCCCTACACCATGCCATATGTGTATTTGCCTGAAGACATGAGTAAATTAGCTTAAATGCTAACATGCTAACGGCTAACATTTTAGCACCTAGCAAGAGAGCATCAAGTTGAGAAAGTGCCAAGGTTGTCCTATAACCTCCCTACATCATGCCATGTGTGTATTTGCCTTTAGACATGAGTAAATTGGCTTAAATGCTAACACGCTAACGGCTACCATGTTAGCACCTAGCAAGAGGGTTTCAAATTTAGAAAGTGCCAAGGTTGTCCTATAACCTCCCTACATCATGCCATGTGTGTATTTGCCTTTAAACGTGAGTAAATTAGCTTAAATGCTAACATGCTAAAAGTTATCATGCTAGCACCTAGCAAGAGACCCTCAAGTTTAGAAAGTGCCAAGGTTGTCCTATAACCTCCCTACATCATGCCATGTGTGTATTTGCCTTTAGACATGAGTAAATTAGCTTAAATGCTAACATGCTAACGGCTAACATACTAGCACCTAGCAAGACAGCCTCAAGTTTAGAAACTGCCAAGGATGTCCTATAACGTCCCTGCATCATGCATGTGTTAATTTGCCTTTAAACATGAGCAAATTAGCTTAAATGCTAACATGCTAACAGTCATCATGCTAGCACCTAGCAAGAGAGTCCCAAGTTTAGAAAGTGCCAAGGTTGTCCTATAACCTCCCTACATCATGCCATGTGTGTATTTGCCTTTAGACATGAGTAAATTAGGTTAAATGCTAACATGCTAACGGCTAATATGCTAGCACCTAGCAAGAGGGTTTCAAGTTTAGAAAGTGTCAAGGTTGTCCTATAACCTCCCTATATCTTGCCATGTGTGTATTTACCTTTAAACGTGAGTAAATTAGCTTAAATGCTAACATGCTAACAATCATTATGCTAGCACCTAGCAAGAGAGCCTCAAGTTAAGAAAGTGCCAAGGTTGTCCTATAACCTCCCTACACCATGCCATATGTGTTTTTGCCTTTAGACATGAGTGAATTAGCTTAAATGCTAACATGCTAACGGCTACCATGCTAGCACCTATCAAGAGAGCCTGAAGTTTAGAAAGTGCCAAGGTTGTCCTATAGCCTCCCTCCATCATGCCATGTGTGTATTTGCCTTTAGACATGAGTAAATTAGCTTAAATGCTAACATGCTAACGGCTACCATGCTAGCACCTAGCAAGAGGGTTTCAAGTTTACAAAGTGCCAAGGTTGTCCTATAACCTCCCTACATCATGCCATGTGTGTATTTGCCTTTAAACGTGAGTAAATTAGCTTAGATGCTAACATGCTAACAGTTATCATGCTAGCACCTAGCAAGAGAGCCTCAAGTTTAGAAAGCGCCAAGGTTGTCGTATAACCTCCCGACATCATGCCATGTGTGTATTTGCCTTTAGACATGAGTAAATTAGCTTAAATGCTAAAATGCTAATGGCTACCATGCTAGCACCTAGCAAGAGGGTTTCAAGTTCAGAAACTGCCAAGGTTGTCCTATAACCTCCCTATATCATGCCATGTGTGTATTTGCCTTTAAATGTGAGTAATTTAGCTTAAATGCTAACATGCTAACAGTTATCATGCTAGCACCTAGCAAGAGAGCCTCAAGTTTAGAAAGTGCCAAGGTTGTCCTATAACCTCCCTACATCATGCCATGTGTGTATTTGCCTATAGACATGAGTAAATTAGCGTAAATGCTAACATGCTAACATGCTAGCAATTAGCATTTAGCCACAGAGAGAGTTCAGAAGTTTTTCTAAAAAATGAGCCATCAATCACGTTTCTACGTGGCCGTATGGCTGAGCTACAAGGCTGTGAATTGTCTGTAAATTCTCGTTTTCTCTGGAATGCGGCTGTTCTATAAATAGAATTCTGTACCTAATCTACTGGCCCATTTTTGAACGTTTCGGTTAATAGCGTCGCCATGGTTACACAAAACGTTCCAAAAAATAAATACCGCTGTAGTCCCGAGCGTCACGAATCCGACGGTGTAACATGTGTGGGGGTCCTTCTTGCGGTTTTGGCCGCATTACGCGCGCAAAAAAGGGAAGATTAAGATATAATAATAACTAGAAAATTCCCGCGGAAATTTTGATGGACTGGCCACCTGTGCTGTGAACCTCGGGCCCGGTGCACCAACGGCTACCGCGGTAGCACCTAGCAAGAAAGCCTCAAGTACGGAAAAGGTTGATGCAGTCCCATAGTGTCCCCACATCATGCCAAGAGTGTATTTGCCTTTAAACTTGAGTAAATTAGCTAAAATGCTAAAATGCTAAAATGCTAACATGATAACGGCTACCGTGCTAACACGTAGCAAAACAGCCTCAGGTCCTGAAAAGTTTGGGGCAGTCCTACAGTGTCCCCACATCATGCCATGTGTGTATTTTCCTTTTAGATATGAGTAAATTAGCTAAAATGCTAACATGCTAACAGTCATCATGCTAGCACCTAGCAAGAGGGCCTCAAGTTTAGAAAGTACCAAGGTTGTCCTATAACCTCCCCACATCATGACATGTGCTTAGTAGCCTTTAATCATGAGTAAATTAGCTTAAATGCTAACATGCTAACAGTTATCATGCTAGCACCTAGCAAGAGAACCTCAACTTTAGAAAGTGCCAAGGTTGTCCTGTAACATCCCTACACCATGCCATGTGTGTATTTGCCTGTATACATGAGTAAATTAGCTTAAAGGCTAACATGCTAACGGCTACCATGCTAGCACCTAGCAAGAGAGCCTCAAGTTTAGAAAGTGCCAAGGTTGTCCTATAACCTCCCTACATCATGCCATGTGTGTATTTGCCTTTAGACATGAGTAAATTAGCTTAAATGCAAACATGCTAACGGCTACCATGCTAGCACCTAGCAAGAGGGTTTCAAGTTTACAAAGTGCCAAGGTTGTCCTATAACCTCCCTACATCATGCCATGTGTGTATTTGCCTTTAAACATGAGTAAATTAGCTTAAATGCTAACATGCTAACAGTTATCATGCTAGCACCTAGCAAGACAGCCTCAAGTTTAGAAAGTGCCAAGGTTGTCCTATAACCTCCCTACACCATGCCATATGTGTATTTGCCTGAAGACATGAGTAAATTAGCTTAAATGTTAACATGCTAACGGCTACCACGCTAGCACCTAGCACGAGAGCATCAAGTTGAGAAAGTGCCAAGGTTGTCCTATAGCCTCCCTACATCATGCCATGTGTGTATTTGCCTTTAGACATGAGTAAATTAGCTTAAATGCTAACTTGCTAACGGCTACCATGCTAGCACCTAGCAAGAGGGTTTCAAGTTTACAAAGTGCCAAGGTTGTCCTATAACCTCCCTATATCATGCCATGTGTGTATTTGCCTTTAAACGTGAGTAAATTAGCTTAGATGCTAACATGCTAACAGTTATCATGCTAGCACCTAGCAAGAGAGCCTCAAGTTTAGAAAGTGCCAAGGTTGTCCTATAACCTACCTACATCATGCCATGTGTGTATTTGCCTTTAGACATGAGTAAATTAGCTTAAATGTTAACATGCTAACGGCTACCACGCTAGCACCTAGCACGAGAGCATCAAGTTGAGAAAGTGCCAAGGTTGTCCTATAGCCTCCCTACATCATGCCATGTGTGTATTTGCCTTTAGACATGAGTAAATTAGCTTAAATGCTAACATGCTAACGGCTACCATGCTAGCACCTAGCAAGAGGGTTTCAAGTTTACAAAGTGCCAAGGTTGTCCTATAACCTCCCTATATCATGCCATGTGTGTATTTGCCTTTAAACGTGAGTAAATTAGCTTAGATGCTAACATGCTAACAGTTATCATGCTAGCACCTAGCAAGAGAGCCTCAAGTTTAGAAAGCGCCAAGGTTGTCCTATAACCTCCCTACACCATGCCATGTGTGTATTTGTCTGAAGACATGAGTAAATTAGCTTAAATGCTAACATGCTAACGGCTAACATGCTATCACCTAGCAAGAGAGTTTCAAGTTTACAAAGTGCCAAGGTTGTCCTTCAACCTCCCTATATCATGCCATGTGTGTATATGCCTTTAAACGTGAGTAAATTAGCTTAAATGCTAACATGCTAACAGTTATCATGCTAGCACCTAGCAAGAGACCCTCAAATTTAGAAAGTGCCAAGGTTGTCCTATAACCTCCCTACATCATGCCATGTGTGTATTTGCCTTTAGACATGAGTAAATTAGCTTAAATGCTAACATGCTAACGGCTAACATGCTAGCACCTAGCAAGACAGCCTCAAGTTTAGAAACTGCCAAGGATGTCCTATAACGTCCCTGCATCATGCATATGTGTATTTGCCTTTAAACATGAGCAAATTAGCTTAAATGCTAACATGCTAACAGTCATCATGCTAGCACCTAGCAAGAGAGTCCCAAGTTTAGAAAGTGCCAAGGTTGTCCTATAACATCCCTACATCATGCCATGTGTGTATTTGCCTTTAGACATGAGTAAATTAGCTTAAATGCTAACATGCTAACGGCTAACATGCTAGCACCTAGCAAGACAGCCTCAAGTTTAGAAACTACCAAGGTTGTCCTATAACCTCCCCACATCATGTCATGTGTATATTTGCCTTTAAACGTGAGTAAATTAGCTTAAATGCTAACATGCTAACAATCATTATGCTAGCACCTAGCAAGACAGCCTCAAGTTTAGAAAGTGCCAAGGTTGTCCTATAACCTCCCTACACCATGCCATATGTGTATTTGCCTGAAGACATGAGTAAATTAGCTTAAATGTTAACATGCTAACGGCTACCACGCTAGCACCTAGCACGAGAGCATCAAGTTGAGAAAGTGCCAAGGTTGTCCTATAGCCTCCCTACATCATGCCATGTGTGTATTTGCCTTTAGACATGAGTAAATTAGCTTAAATGCTAACATGCTAACGGCTACCATGCTAGCACCTAGCAAGAGGGTTTCAAGTTTACAAAGTGCCAAGGTTGTCCTATAACCTCCCTATATCATGCCATGTGTGTATTTGCCTTTAAACGTGAGTAAATTAGCTTAGATGCTAACATGCTAACAGTTATCATGCTAGCACCTAGCAAGAGAGCCTCAAGTTTAGAAAGCGCCAAGGTTGTCCTATAACCTCCCTACACCATGCCATGTGTGTATTTGTCTGAAGACATGAGTAAATTAGCTTAAATGCTAACATGCTAACGGCTAACATGCTATCACCTAGCAAGAGAGTTTCAAGTTTACAAAGTGCCAAGGTTGTCCTTAAACCTCCCTATATCATGCCATGTGTGTATATGCCTTTAAACTTGAGTAAATTAGCTTAAATGCTAACATGCTAACAGTTATCATGCTAGCACCTAGCAAGAGACCCTCAAGTTTAGAAAGTGCCAAGGTTGTCCTATAACCTCCCTACATCATGCCATGTGTGTATTTGCCTTTAGACATGAGTAAATTAGCTTAAATGCTAACATGCTAACGGCTAACATGCTAGCACCTAGCAAGACAGCCTCAAGTTTAGAAACTGCCAAGGATGTCCTATAACGTCCCTGCATCATGCATATGTGTATTTGCCTTTAAACATGAGCAAATTAGCTTAAATGCTAACATGCTAACAGTCATCATGCTAGCACCTAGCAAGAGAGTCCCAAGTTTAGAAAGTGCCAAGGTTGTCCTATAACATCCCTACATCATGCCATGTGTGTATTTGCCTTTAGACATGAGTAAATTAGCTTAAATGCTAACATGCTAACGGCTAACATGCTAGCACCTAGCAAGACAGCCTCAAGTTTAGAAACTACCAAGGTTGTCCTATAACCTCCCCACATCATGTCATGTGTATATTTGCCTTTAAACGTGAGTAAATTAGCTTAAATGCTAACATGCTAACAATCATTATGCTAGCACCTAGCAAGACAGCCTCAAGTTTAGAAAGTGCCAAGGTTGTCCTATAACCTCCCTACACCATGCCATATGTGTATTTGCCTGAAGACATGAGTAAATTAGCTTAAATGCTAACATGCTAACGGCTACCATGTTAGCACCTAGCAAGAGGGTTTCAAGTTTAGAAAGTGCCAAGGTTGTCCTATAACCTCCCTATATCATGCCATGTGTGTATTTGCCTTTAAACGTGAGTAAATTAGCTTAAAGGCTAACATGCTAACAGTTATCATGCTAGCACCTAGCAAGAGAGCCTCAAGTTTAGAAAGTGCCAAGGTTGTCCTATAACCTCCCTACATCATGCCATGTGTGTATTTGCCTTTAGACATGAGTAAATTAGCTTAAATGCTAACATGCTAACGGCTAACATGCTAGCACCTAGCAAGAGAGCCTCAAGTTTAGAAACTGCCAAGGTTGTCCTATGACCTCCCTACATCATGCCATGTGTGTATTTGCCTTTAGACATGAGTAAATTAGCTTAAATGTTAACATGCTAACATGCTAGCAATTAGCATTTAGCCACAGAGAGAGTTCAGACGTTTATCTCAAAAATGAGCCATCAATCACGTTTCTACGTGGCCGTATGGCTGAGCTAAAAGGCTGTGAAAAGTCTGTAAATTCTCGTTTTCTATGTGCTGTTCTAAAAATAGAACAGCGATTCCCTAATCAAGTGGCCCATTTTTTAACGTTTTCGTTAATAGCGTCGCCATGGTTACACAAAACTTTCCAAAAATGAAATACCGCTGTAGTCCCGAGCGCCACGTTTCCGGCGGTGTAACATGTGTGGGGGTCCTTCTTGCGGTTTTGGCCGCATTACGCGCGCAAAAAGTGGAAGATTAAGATATAAGAATAAAAACTAGAAAATTCCCGCGGAAATTTTGATGGACTGGCCACCTGTGCTGTGAACCTCGGGCCCGGTGGGCCAACGGCTATCGCGGTAGCACCTAGCAAGAAAGCCTCAAGTACGGAAAAAGTTGATGCAGTCCCATAGTGTCCCCACATCATGCCAAGTGTGTAATTGCCTTTAAACTTGAGTAAATTAGCTTAAGTGCTAACATGCTAACAATCATTATGCTAGCACCTAGCAAGAGAGCCTCAAGTTTAGAAAGTGCCAAGGTTGTCCTATAACCTCCCTACATCATGCCATGTGTGTATTTGCCTTTAGACATGGGTAAATTAGCTTAAATGCTAACATGCTAGCACCTAGCAAGACAGCCTTAAGTTTAGAAACTGCCAAGGATGTCCTATGACGTCCCTGCATCATGCATGTGTGTATTTGCCTTTAAACGTGAGCAAATTAGCTTAAATGCTAACATGCTAACAGTCATCATGCTAGCACCTAGCAAGAGAGTCCCAAGTTTAGAAAGTGTCAAGGTTGTCCTATCACCTCCCTACATCATACCATGTGTGTATTTGCCTTTAAACGTGAGTAAATTAGCTTAAATGCTAACATGTTAACAATCATTATGCTAGCACCTAGCAAGAGAGCCTCAAGTTTAGAAAGTGCCAAGGTTGTCCTATAACCTCCCTACATCATGCCATGTGTGTATTTGCCTTTAGACATGAGTAAATTAGCTTAAATGCTAACATGCTAACAATCATTATGCTAGCACCTAGCAAGAGAGCCTCAAGTTTAGAAAGTGCCAAGGTTGTCCTATAACCTCCCTACACCATGCCATATGTGTATTTGCCTTTAGACATGAGTAAATTAGCTTAAATGCTAACATGCTAACGGCTACCATGCTAGCACCGAGCAAGAGGGTTTCAAGTTTACAAAGTGCCAAGGTTGTCCGATAACCTCCCTACATCATGCCATGTGTGTATTTGCCTTTAAATGTGAGTAAATTAGCTTAAATGCTAACATGCTAACAGTTATCATGCTAGCACCTAGCAAGAGAGCCTCAAGTTTAGAAAGTGCCAAGGTTGTCCTATAACCTCCCTACATCATGCCATGTGTGTATTTGCCTTTAGACATGAGTAAATTAGCTTAAATGCTAACATGCTAACAATCATTATGCTAGCACCTAGCAAGAGAGCCTCAAGTTTAGAAAGTGCCAAGGTTGTCCTATAACCTCCCTATATCATGCCATGTGTGTATTTGCCTTTAAATATGAGTAAATTAGCTTAAATGTTAACATGCTAACAGTCGTCATGCTCGCACCTAGCAAGAGAGCCTCAAGTTTAGAAAGTGCCAAGGTTGTCCTATAACCTCCCTACACCATGCCATATGTGTATTTGCCTGAAGACATGAGTAAATTAGCTTAAATGCTAACATGCTAACGGCTACCATGCTAGCACCTAGCAAGAGAGCATCAAATTGAGAAAGTGCCAAGGTTGTCCTATAACCTCCCCACATCATGTCATGTGTATATTTGCCTTTAAATGTGAGTAAATTAGCTTAAATGCTAACATGCTAACAATCATTCTGCTAGCACCTAGCAAGACAGCCTCAAGTTTAGAAAGTGCCAAGGTTGTCCTATAACCTCCCTACATCATGCCATGTGTGTATTTGCCTTTAGACATGAGTAAATTAGCTTAAATGCTAACATGCTAACGGGTCCATGCTAGCACCTAGCAAGAGAGCCTCAAGTTTAGAAACTGCCAAGGTTGTCCTAGAACCTCCCTGCATCATGCCATGGGTGTATTTGCCTTTAAACATGAGTAAATTAGCTTAAATGCTAACATGCTAACATGCTAGCAATTAGCATTTAGCCACAGAGAGAGTTCAGAAGTTTATCTAAAAAATGAGCCATCAACCACGTTTCTACGTGGCCGTATGGCTGAGCTACAAGGCTGTGAAAAGTCTGTAAATTCTCGTTTTCTCTGGAATGCGGCTGTTCTAAAAATAGAATGGTGTACCTAATCTAGTGGCCGATTTTTTTTTCTATCGCGAATAGCGTCGCCATGGTTACACGAAACGTTCCAAAAAATAAATACCGCTGTAGTCCCGAGCGTCACGATTCCGACGGTGTAACATGTGTGGGGGTCCTTCTTGCGGTTTTGGCCGCATTACGCGCACAAAAAGTGGAAGATTAAGATATAAGAATAATAGAAAATTCCCGCGGAAATTTTGATGGACTGGCCACCTGTGCTGTGAACCTCGGGCCCGGTGTGCCAACGGCTACCGCGGTAGCACCTAGCAAGAAAGCCTCAAGTACGGAAAAGGTTGATGCAGTCCCATAGTGTCCCCACATCATGCCAAGTGTGTATTTGCCTTTAAACTTGAGTAAATTAGCTAAAATGCTAAAATGCTAACATGATAACAGCTACCGTGCTAACACGTAGCAAAACAGCCTCAGGTCCTGAAAAGTTTGGGGCAGTCCTACAGTGTCCCCACATCATGCCATGTGTGTATTTTCCTTTAGACATGAGTAAATTAGGTAAAATGCTAACATGCTAACAGTCATCTTGCTAGCACCTAGCAAGAGGGCCTCAAGTTTAGAAAGTACCAAGGTTGTCCTATAACCTCCCCACATCATGAGATGTGCTTAGTAGCCTTTAGGCATGAGTAAATTAGCTTAAATCTTAACATGCTAACAGTTATCATGCTAGCACCTAGCAAGAGAGCCTCAAGTTTAAAAAGTGCCAAGGTTGTCCTATAACCTCCCGACATCATGCCATGTGTGTATTTGCCTTTATACATGAGTAAATTAGCTTAAATGCTAACATGCTAACGGCTACCATGCTAGCACCTAGCAAGAGAGCCTCAAGTTTAGAAAATGCCAAGGTTGTCCTATAACCTCCCTACATCATGCCATGTGTGTATTTGCCTTTAAATGTGAGTAAATTAGCATAAATGCTAACATGCTAACAGTCATTATGCTAGCACCTAGCAAGAGAGCCTCAAGTTTAGAAAGTGCCAAGGATGTCCTATAACGTCCCCGCATCATGCATGTGTGAATTTGCCTGTGGACATAAGTAAATTAACTTAAATGCTAACATGCTAACGGCTACAATGCTAGCAACTAGCAAGAGGCCCTCAAGTTTAGAAAGTGCCAAGGTTGTCCTATAAACTCCCTACATCATGCCATGTGTGTATTTGCCTTTAGACATGAGTAAATTAGCTTAAATGCTAACATGCTAACGGCTAACATGCTAGCACCTAGCAAGACAGCCTCAAGTTTAGAAACTGCCAAGGATGTCCTATAATGTCCCTGCATCATGCATGTGTGTATTTGCCTTTAAACATTAGCAAATTAGCTTAAATGCTAACATGCTAACAGCCATCATGCTAGCACCTAGCAAGAGAGTCCCAAGTTTAGAAAGTGCCAAGGTTGTCCTATAACCTCCCTACATCATGCCATGTGTGTATTTGCCTTTAGACATGAGCAAATTAGCTTAAATGCTAACATGCTAACGGCGAACATGCTACCACATAGCAAGACAGCCTCAAGTTTAGAAACTGCAAAGGATGTCCAATAACGTCCCCACATCATGCCAAGTGTGTATTTGCCTTTAAACATGAGTGAATTAGCTAAAATGCTAACATGCTAATGGCTACCGTGCTAACATGTAGCAAAACAGCCTCAGGTCCTGAAAAGTTTGTGGCAGTCCTACAGTGTCCCGACATCATGCCATGTGTGTATGTTCCTTTAGACATGAGTAAATTAGCTAAGATGCTAACATACTAACAGTTATCATGCTAGCACCTAGCAAGAGGGCCTCAAGTTTAGAAAGTACCAAGGTATTCCTATAACCTCCCCACATCATGACATGTGCTTAGTAGCCTTTAGTAATGAGTAAATTAGCTTAAATCTTAACATGCTGACAGTTGTCATGCTAGCACCTAGCAAGAGAGCCTCAAGTTTAAAAAGTGCCAAGGTTGTCCTATAACCTCCCGACATCATGCCATGTGTGTATTTGCCTTTAGACATGAGTAAATTTGCTTAAATGCTAACATGCTAACGGCTACGATGCTAGCACCTAGCAAGAGAGCCTGAAGTTTAGAAAGTGCCAAGGTTGTCCTATTACCTCCCTACATCATGCCATGTGTGTATTTGCCTTTAGACATGAGTAAATTAGCTTAAATGCTAACATGCTAACGGCTACCATGCTAGCACCTAGCAAGAGGGTTTCAAGTTTAGAAAGTGCCAAGGTTGTCCTATAACCTCCCTATATCATGCCATGTGTGTATTTGCCTTTAAACGTTAGTAAATTAGCTAAAATGCTAACATGCTAACAGTTATCATGCTAGCACCTAGCAAGAGAGCCTCAAGTTTAGAAAGTGCCATAGTGGTCCTATAACCTTCCTAAATCATGCCATGTGTGTATTATCCTTTAGACATGAGTAAATTAGCTTAAATGCTAACATGCTAACAGTCATCATGCTAGCACCTAGCAAGAGAGCCTCAAGTTAAGAAAGTGCCTGGGTTGTCCTGTAACCTCCCTAAATCATGCCATGTGTGTATTATCCTTTAGACATGAGTAAAATAGCTTAAATCCTAACATGCTAACGGCTACCCTGCTAGCACCTAGCAAGAGGGCCTAAAGTTTAGAAACTTCCAAGGTTGTCTTATAACCTCCCTGCATCATGCCATTAGTGTATTTGCCTTTAAACATGGGTAAATTAGCTTAAATGCTAACATGCTAAGTTATCATGCTAGCACCTAGCAAGAGAGCCTCAAGTTTAGAAAGTGCCAAGGTTGTCCTATAACCTCCCTACATCATGCCATGTGTGTATTTACCTTTAGACATGAGTAAATTAGCTTAAATGCTAACATGCTAACGGCTACCATGCTAACACCTAGCAAAACAGCCTCAGGTCCTGAAAAGTTTGGGGCAGTCCTACAGTGTCCCCACATCATGCCAAGTGTGTATTTGCCTTTAAACTTTAGAAAATTAGCGAAAATGCTAACATGCTAACGGCTACCATGCTAACACCTAGCAAAACAGCCTCAGGTCCTGAAAAGTTTGGGGCAGTCCTACAGTGTCCCCACATCATGCCATTTGTGTATTTGCCCTTAGACATGAGTAAATTAGCTAAAATGCTAACATGCTAACAGTCATCATGCTAGCACCTAGCAAGAGAGCCTCAAGTTTAGAAAGTGCCAAGGTTGTCCTATAACCTCCCTACATCATGCCATGTGTGTATTTGCCTTTAAATGTGAGTAAATTAGCTTAAATGTTAACATGCTAACAGTCGTCATGCTAGCACCTAGCAAGAGAGCCTCAAGTTTAGAAAGTGTCAAGGTTGTCCTATAACATCCATACATCATGCCATGTGTGTATTTACCTTTAGACATGAGTAAATTAGCTTAAATGCTAACATGCTAACGGCTACCATGCTAGCACCTAGCAAGAGAGCCTCAAGTTTAGAAACTGCCAAGGTTGTCCTATAACTTCCCTACATCATGCCATGTGTGTATTTGCCTTTAAATGTGAGTAAATTAGCTTAAATGCTAACATGCTAACAGTTATCATGCTAGCACCTAGCAAGTGAGCTTCAAGTTTAGAAAGATCCAAGGTTGTCCTATAACCTCCCAACATCATGCCATGTGTGTATTTGCCTTTAGACATGAGTAATTTAGCTTAAATTCTAACATGCTAACGGCTACCATGCTAGTACCTAGCAAGAGAGCCTCAAGTTTAGAAAGTGCCAAGGTTGTCCTATAGCCTCCCTACATCATGCCATGTGTGTATTTGCCTTTAAATGTGAGTAAATTAGCTTAAATGCTAACATGCTAACAGTCGTCATGCTAGCACCTAGCAAGAGAGCCTCAAGTTTAGAAAGTGCCAAGGTTTTCCTATAACCTCCCTACATCATGCCATGTGTGTATTTGCCTTTAAATGTGAGTAAATTAGCTTGAATGGTAACATGCTAACAGTCGTCATGCTAGCACCTAGCAAGAGAGCCTCAAGTTTAGAAAGTGCCAAGGTTGTCCTATAACCTCCCTACATCATGCCATGTGTGTATTTGCCTTTAAACATGAGTAAATTAGCTTAAATGCTGACATGCTAACGGCTACCATGCTAGCACCTAGCAAGAGAGCCTCAAGTTTAGAAAGTGCCAAGGTTGTCCTATAACCTCCCTACATCATGCCATGTGTGTATTTGCCTTTAAATATTAGTAAATTAGCTTAAATGCTAACATGCTAACAGTCGTCATGCTAGCACCTAGCAAGAGAGCCTCAAGTTTAGAAAGTGTCAAGGTTGTCCTATAACATCCCTACATAATGCCATGTGTGTATTTACCTTTAGACATGAGTAAATTAGCTTAAATGCTAACATGCTAACGGCTACAATGCTAGCACCTAGCAAGAGAGCCTCAAGTTTAGAAACTGCCAAGGTTGTCCTATAACTTCCCTACATCATGCCATGTGTGTATTTGCCTTTAAATGTGAGTAAATTAGCTTAAATGCTAACATGCTAACAATCATTATGCTAGCACCTAGCAAGAGAGCCTCAAGTTTAGAAAGTGCCAAGGTTGTCCTATAACCTCCCTACATCATGCCATGTGTGTATTTGCCTCAAGACATGAGTAAATTAGCGTAAATGGTAAAATGCTAACGGCTACCATGCTAGCACCTAGCAAGAGAGCATCGAGTTGAGAAACAGCCAAGGTTGTCCTATAACCTCCCTACATCATGCCATGTGTGTATTTGCCTTTAAATTTAAGTAAATTAGCTTAAATGCTAACATGCTAACAGTCATCATGCTAGCACCTAGCAAGAGGGCCTCAACTTTAGAAAGTGCCAAGGGTGTCCTATAACCTCCCTACATCATGCCATGTGTGTATTTGCCTTTAGACATGAGTAGATTAGCTTAAATGCTAACATGCTAACATGCTAGCAATTAGCATTTAGCCACAGAGAGAGTTCAGACGTTTATTTTAAAAATGAGCCATCAATCACGTTTCTACGTGGCCGTATGGCTGAGCTAAAAGGCTGTGAAAAGTCTGTAAATTCTCGTTTTCCATGTGCTGTTCTAAAAATAGAACAACGTTTCCCTAATCAAGTGGCCCATTTTTTAACGTTTTCGTTAATAGCGTCGCCATGGTTACACAAAACTTTCCAAAAGTTAAATACCGCTCTAGTCCCGAGTGCCACGTTTCCGGCGGTCTAACATGTGTGGGGGTCCTTCTTGCGGTTTTGGCCGCATTACGCGCGCAAAAAGTGGAAGATTAAGATATACGGAATAATAACTAAACAGCAATAACAATATGGGCTGGCTCAGTAGCCAGCCCATAGACTGCTACTGCAAGTAGCAGTCTATGGGCTGGCTACTGGGCCAGTCCATAATAAAAATTGGTAAACACCACAAGGAATAACAATATGGGCTGGCTCAGTAGCCAGCCCATAGACTGCTACTGCAAGTAGCAGTCTATGGGCTGGCTACTGAGCCAGTCCATAATAAAAATTGGTAAACACCACAAGGAATAACAATATGGGCTGGCTCAGTAGCCAGCCCATAGACTGCTACTGCAAGTAGCAGTCTATGGGCTGGCTACTGAGCCAGTCCATAACTAGAAAATTCCCGCGGAAATTTTGATGGACTGGCCACCTGTGCTGTGAACCTCGGGCCCGTTGTGCCAAAGGCTACCGCGGGAGCACCTAGCAAGCAAGCCTCAAGTACGGAAAAGGTTGATGCAGTCCCATAGTGTCCCCACATAATGCCAAGTGTGTATTTGCCGTAAAACTTGAGTAAATTACCTAAATTGCTAACATGCTAAGGGCTACCGTGCTGACACGTAGCAAAACAGCCTCAGGTCCTGAAAAGTTTGGGGCAGTCCAACAGTGTCCCCACATCATGCCATGTGTGTATTTTCCTTTAGACATGAGTAAATTAGCTAAAATGCTAACATGCTAACAGTTATCATGCTAGCACCTAGCAAGAGGGCCTCAAGTTTAGAAAGTACCAAGGTTGTCCTATAACCTCCCTACATCATGCATGTGTTAATTTGCCTTTAAACATGAGCAAATTAGCTTAAATACTAACATGCTAACAGTCATCATGCTAGCACCTAGCAAGAGAGTCCCAAGTTTAGAAAGTGCCAAGGTTGTCCTATAACCTCCCTACATCATGCCATGTGTGTATTTGCATTTAGACATGAGTAAATTAGCTTCAATGCTAACATGCTAACGGCTAACATGCTAGCACCTAGCAAGACAGCCTCAAGTTTAGAAACTACCAAGGTTGTCCTATAGCCTCCCCACATCATGTCATGTGTGTATTTGCCTTTAAACGTGAGTAAATTAGCTTAAATGCTAACATGCTACAATCATTATGCTAGCACCTAGCAAGAGAGCCTCAAGTTTAGAAAGTGCCAAGGTTGTCCTATAACCTCCCTACACCATGCCATATGTGTATTTGCCTGAAGACATAAGTAAATTAGCTTAAATGCTAACATGCTAACGGCTACCATGCTAGCACCTAGCAAGAGAGCATCAAGTTGAGAAAGTGCCAAGGTTGTCCTATAACCTCCCTACATCATGTCATGTGTGTATTTGCCTTTAAACGTGAGTAAATTAGCTCAAATGCAAACATGCTAACAATCATTATGCTAGCACCTAGCAAGAGAGCCTCAAGTTTAGAAAGTGCCAAGGTTGTCCTATAACCTCCCTACATCATGCCATGTGTGTATTTGCCTTTAGACATGAGTAAATTAGCTTAAATGCTAACGTGCTAACGGCTACCATGCTAGCACCTAGCAAGAGGGCCTCAAGTTTAGAAAGTGCCAAGGTTGTCCTGTAACATCCCTACACCATGCCATGTGTGTATTTGCCTGTAGACATGAGTAAATTAGCCTAAATGCTAACATGCTAACGGCTACCATGCTAGCACCTAGCAAGAGGGCCTCAAGTTTAGAAACTGCCAAGGTTGTCCTATAACCTCCCCACATCATGCCATGTTTGTATTTGCCGTTAAACGTGAGCAAATTAGCTTAAATGCTAACATGCTAACAGTCATTATGCTAGCACCTAGCAAGAGAGCCTCAAGGTCAGAAAGTGCCAAGGATGTCCTATAACGTCCCCGCATCATGCATGTGTGTATTTGCCTTTAAACATGAGCAAAGTAGCTTAAATGCTAACATGCTAACAGTCGTCATGCTAGCACCTAGCAAGAGAGCCTCAAGTTTAGAAAGTGCCAAGGTTGTCCTATAACCTCCCTACATCATGCCATGTGTGTATTTGCCTTTAGACATGAGTAAATTAGCTTAAATGCTAACATGCTAACGGCTACCATGCTAGCACCTAGCAAGAGGGTTTCAAGTTTACAAAGTGCCAAGGTTGTCCTTCAACCTCCCAATATCATGCCATGTGTGTATTTGCCTTTAAACGTGAGTAAATTAGCTTAAATGCTAACATGCTATCAATCATTATGCTAGCACCTAGCAAGAGAGCCTCACGTTTAGAAAGTGCCCAAGGTTGTCCTATAACCTCCCTACATCATGCCATATGTGTAGTTGCCTGAAGACATGAGTAAATTAGCTTAAATGATAACATGCTAACGGCTACCATGCTCGCACCTAGCAAGAAAGCATCAAGTTGAGAAAGTGCCAAGGTTGTCCTATAACCTCCCTACATCATGCCATATGTGTATTTGCCTGAAGACATGAGTAAATTAGCTTAAATGCTAACATGCTAACGGCTACCATGCTAGCACCTAGCAAGAGAGCATCAAGTTGAGAAAGTGCCAAGGTTGTCCTATAACCTCCCTACACCATGCCATGTGTGTATTTGCCTTTAGACATGAGTAAATTAGCTTAGATGCTAACATGCGAACGGCTACCATGTGGGCACCTAGCAAGAGGGTTTCAAGTTTAGAAAGTGCCAAGGTTGTCCTATAACCTCCCTATATCATGCCATGTGTGTATTTGCCTTTAAACGTGAGTAAATTAGCTTAAATGCTAACATGCTAACAGTTATCATGCTAGCACCTAGCAAGAGAGCCTCACGTTTAGAAAGTGCCAAGGTTGTCCTATAACCTCCCTACATCATGCCATGTGTGTATTTGCCTTTAGACATGAGTAAATTAGCTTAAATGCTAACATGCTAACGGCTAACATGCTAGCACCTAGCAAGACAGCCTCAAGTTTAGAAACTGCCAAGGATGCCCTATAACGTCCCAGCATCATGCATGTGTGTATTTGCCTTTAAACATGAGCAAAGTAGCTTAAATGCTAACATGCTAACAATCATTATGCTAGCACCTAGCAAGACAGCCTCAAGTTTAGAAAGTGCCATGGTTGTCCTATAACCTCCCTACACCATGCCATATGTGTATTTGCCTTTAGACATGAGTAAATTAGCTTAAATGCTAACATGCTAACGGCTACCATGCTAGCACCTAGCAAGAGGGTTTCAAGTTTAGAAAGTTCCAAGGTTGTCCTATAACCTCCCTATATCATGCATGTGTGTATTTGCCTTTAAACGTGAGTAAATTAGCTTAAATGCTAACATGCTAACAGTTATCATGCTAGCACCTAGCAAGAGAGCCTCAAGTTTAGAAAGTGCCAAGGTCGTCCTATAACCTCCCTATATCATGCCATGTGTGTATTTGCCTTTAAACGTGAGTAAATTAGCTTAAATGCTAACATGCTAACATGCTAGCAATTAGCATTTAGCCACAGAGAGAGTTCAGAAGTTTATCTAAAAAATGAGCCATCAATCACGTTTCTACGTGGCCGTATGGCTGAGCTACAAGGCTGTGAAAAGTCTGTAAATTCTCGTTTTCTCTGGAATGCGGCTGTTCTAAAAATAGAATGGTGTACCTAATCTAGTGGCCGATTTTTTTTTCTATCGCGAATAGCGTCGCCATGGTTACACGAAACGTTCCAAAAAATAAATACCGCTGTAGTCCCGAGCGTCACGATTCCGACGGTGTAACATGTGTGGGGGTCCTTCTTGCGGTTTTGGCCGCATTACGCGCGCAAAAATGGGAAGATTAAGATATAATAAGAAGAAAAATAACTTGAAAATTCCCGCGGAAATTTTGATGGACTGGCCACCTGTGCTGTGAACCTCGGGCCCGGTGGGCCAACGGCTACCGCGGTAGCACCTAGCAAGAAAGCCTCAAGTACGGAAAAAGTTGATGCAGTCCCATAGTGTCCCCACATCATGCCAAGTGTGTAATTGCCTTTAAACTTGAGTAAATTAGCTTAAATGCTAACATGCTAACAATCATTATGCTAGCACCTAGCAAGAGAGCCTCAAGTTTAGAAAGTGCCAAGGTTGTCCTATAACCTCCCTACATCATGCCATGTGTGTATTTGCCTTTAGACATGAGTAAATTAGCTTAAATGCTAACATGCTAGCACCTAGCAAGACAGCCTTAAGTTTAGAAACTGCCAAGGATGTCCTATGACGTCCCTGCATCATGCATGTGTGTTTTTGCCTTTAAACGTGAGCAAATTAGCTTAAATGCTAACATGCTAACAGTCATCATGCTAGCACCTAGCAAGAGAGTCCCAAGTTTAGAAAGTGTCAAGGTTGTCCTATCACCTCCCTACATCATACCATGTGTGTATTTGCCTTTAAACGTGAGTAAATTAGCTTAAATGCTAACATGCTAACAATCATTATGCTAGCACCTAGCAAGAGAGCCTCAAGTTTAGAAAGTGCCAAGGTTGTCCTATAACCTCCCTACATCATGCCATGTGTGTATTTGCCTTTAGACATAAGTAAATTAGCTTAAATGCTAACATGCTAACGGCTACCATGCTAGCACCTAGCAAGAGAGCATCAAGTTGAGAAAGTGCCAAGGTTGTCCTATAACCTCCCCACATCATGTCATGTGTGTATTTGCATTTAAGCATGAGTAAATTAGCTTAAATGCTAACATGCTAACAATCATTATGCTAGCACCTAGCAAGAGAGCCTCAAGTTTAGAAAGTGCCAAGGTTGTCCTATAACCTCCCTACACCATGCCATATGTGTATTTGCCTTTAGACATGAGTAAATTAGCTTAAATGCTAACATGCTAACGGCTACCATGCTAGCACCGAGCAAGAGGGTTTCAAGTTTACAAAGTGCCAAGGTTGTCCGATAACCTCCCTACATCATGCCATGTGTGTATTTGCCTTTAAATGTGAGTAAATTAGCTTAAATGCTAACATGCTAACAGTTATCATGCTAGCACCTAGCAAGAGAGCCTCAAGTTTAGAAAGTGCCAAGGTTGTCCTATAACCTCCCTACATCATGCCATGTGTGTATTTGCCTTTAGACATGAGTAAATTAGCTTAAATGCTAACATGCTAACAATCATTATGCTAGCACCTAGCAAGAGAGCCTCAAGTTTAGAAAGTGCCAAGCTGGCCGATAACCTCCCTACATCATGCCATGTGTGTATTTGCCTTTAAACGTGAGTAAATTAGCTTAAATGCTAACATGCTAACAGTTATCATGCTAGCACCTAGCAAGAGAGCCTCAAGTTTAGAAAGTGCCAAGGTTGTCCTATAACCTCCCTACATCATGCCATGTGTGTATTTGCCTTTAGACATGAGTAAATTAGCTTAAATGCTAACATGCTAACAATCATTATGCTAGCACCTAGCAAGAGAGCCTCAAGTTTAGAAAGTGCCAAGGTTGTCCTATAACCTCCCTATATCATGCCATGTGTGTATTTGCCTTTAAATATGAGTAAATTAGCTTAAATGTTAACATGCTAACAGTCGTCATGCTCGCACCTAGCAAGAGAGCCTCAAGTTTAGAAAGTGCCAAGGTTGTCCTATAACCTCCCTACACCATGCCATATGTGTATTTGCCTGAAGACATGAGTAAATTAGCTTAAATGCTAACATGCTAACGGCTACCATGCTAGCACCTAGCAAGAGAGCATCAAATTGAGAAAGTGCCAAGGTTGTCCTATAACCTCCCCACATCATGTCATGTGTGTATTTGCCTTTAAACGTGAGTAAATTAGCTTAAATGCTAACATGCTAACAATCATTAAGCTAGCACCTAGCAAGAGAGCCTCAAGTTTAGAAAGTGCCAAGGTTGTCCTATAACCTCCCTACACCATGCCATATGTGTATTTGCCTGAAGACATGAGTAAATTAGCTTAAATGCTAACATGCTAACGGCTACCATGCTAGCACCTAGCAAGATAGCATCAAGATGAGAAAGTGCCAAGGTTGTCATATAACCTCCTCACATCATGTCATGTGTGTATTTGCCTTTAAACGTGAGTAAATTAGCTTAAATGTTAACATGCTAACAATCATTATGCTAGCACCTAGCAAGAGAGCCTCAAGTTTAGAAAGTGCCAAGGTTGTCCTATAACCTCCCGACACCATGCCATATGTGTATTTGCCTGAAGACATGAGTAAATTAGCTTAAATGCTAACATGCTAACG